>NW_025400383.1:0-1101 GCF_016433145.1 Gracilinanus agilis
TGCAAGCTCCCAGGGGCTCCGGTCTCCTTGTCCTCGGGGGTCAGACCTCCTGGTAGTTCCCAATCTGCCCCTCTGCCCGAGGTTCCTTCAGCAGTCTTTGGGGCTGCTTCCACTCCCTCGCTCTGGTCCGCACCAGGTCCTCACTGGAGGTCCAAGCCTGGGCTGGAGATAGTTATTCAAGCCTAGGGCACTGCCTTTGCCTGCAATGCTCTTAGGGCACTGCCTTCACCCACACAGAAGGTAGAGAAAGTCCCTGGGCTGGAGATCTTTATTCGCACCTGAGGGGATGCTTTCAGCACTTGGGAAAGGCAGTGTTTTAGAGGCCTTTGTCCTAGCCTGAGGCGGTGCCTTCACCCACGTGGATGCTGGGGGAAAGTCCATGGGTGACCCCAGCCTCTTGGGGTCCCTCCTCTTGCTACACACAGGTACAAGCCCTGGGGCTGCCAGTGATTATCTGGTTGCCCCAGTCCTGTTTTCACTCTTGTGAGTTGGCGTTGTGTGAGGTGAGCGGTGTGGGGGGTGGGGAAAGGACTTCTTCCTCTCGTATTTTAGTGAGAGCTGTTTCACCCTTTTATAGCGTGGAAATGCCCTGATTCTGCGTACCTTCAATGCTGCGCCCTGTTGTGGGGTTCCTTCGTTCTTCTGGACTCGTTTTTATTTCCCCTTGAGGGGTCCTGTATGCTTTGGTCAGGAGAGATCGAGCAGCTGCTCCTTACTCTGCCCCCATCTTAACTGAAAGTCTCTGCATCAATTCTTGGAGGATTTTCCAGTTCCCATGGAATTCCTCCAGTTCATTATCCTTTCAGCACAATAGTATTCCATCACTATCAGATACCACAATTTGTTTAGCTATTCCCCAATTGATGGACACCCCCTCATTTTCCAATTTTTTGCCACCACAAAGAGTGTGGCTATAAATATTTTTGTACATGTATTTTTTCTTACTATTTCTTTGGGGTACAAACCCAGCAATGGTATGACTGTATCAAAGGGCATACATTCTTTTAAAGTCCTTTGCACATATTCCAAATTGCCCTCCAGAATGGTTGGACCAATTCACAAATCCACCAGCAGTATATTAGTGTCCCAATTTTGCCGCAT
>NW_025400384.1:0-2426 GCF_016433145.1 Gracilinanus agilis
CCCCCCAACCCCATCCCTGTACCCAAAGTACTCTGCCCCTCCCCTGTCCCCAAGCCAAGGAGCATAGCTTTCTTCATGCCCTGTTGCCCTGGGTATTTTCAGGACAGCCTCCCTCACTCACAGACTGTGCGGCGCTTTGGAGAACAACTGTGTTTTCTAACCTTTTCTAAAGTTGCTCTTGGCACAAGGAGCCTGGAAAGCAAGTGTGCGTGCCCTGGCTGGAGGCAGGCAGTATATGCCCTCTGCGGATTGCACCCAAGTCACGTCTACTGAGTGCCCAGGCTCTGGGTAGAGGGAGATCATTTGAGGGATGCTGCTGCGCATGCAGGCGCGCACACACACACAAGCACACACACACTGATTCTTTTTTCCAAATCCCTGGAGATCCCTCAAAGCTGCTGCCCCCAGGCTCAATGTCCCCTTCCTCCTCTCCCTCCCAAAGGTTGGTTGGGCTCCCAATCTTGGGTCTAGGAGACTTATGGGAATGGGTCCTCCAGGACATCAGAGAAACCTGGAGTCAGGCTGAAAGTGCCCGGGTGCATTGGGAACATTTGGAAAGGGTAGCAAGACTGGGCCTAAGAGTTGGAGCTCCTGAATTTCAGGAGTGTGGGGCACCAGTGAAGGGGGAGGCAGTTTGCCATCCTCTTTCCCATACAGAGAGACATCTGGGCCATGCCTAGAATGGCACAACTCGATTTGAGGTGCTCAGAATTCCAGCTTGCTTGTTGGAGATTTTGCTTGTTGGCCATTTTTCGTTGCATGGAAGGTGTGACCGGGCCTGAACAAATGTGAAGAGCATCCTTCTCCCACCCTCAGTCCTCACCCGTTCTAGACACAGCTTCTAATCGGCCATAGCTTAGAGACTTTTGTCTCATCTGGAACCCTGGTCACTTCTGTTCTTAAGTTCAGAGCTTTAGACTGCTAAGGACTTGCCCAAGGTCACCTAGGCAGTAAGTATAGCCCAAATTAAAATCTTGGTCTAATGATACTAACTACTAACTACTTCTGGCCCTCACGCATATGATCCTGAGCCCTACCAGGATGATAGCCAAAAAGCTGCTAAATGGAAAAAGGAGCAACTGAGGAAGCATTCCTTGGTGGAAAACCTAGCTTAAGGTCAAATAGATCTTTGAACCCTCCCTGTCTCCCCCCCCCCATACTTAGAATATCTGTGGCAGGAGGAGGAAGTGATTGGAGAGGCAGGGCACACAGACCAGAGCCTCCTAGTTTGTACAGTTCTCCCCTCCCATCTCCACGTAGTAAGCGATACACTGCGTCTCCCAAGATATCATCTTAGAAGGACATGGGGATGGGATGCTGTCAGCCGCACTGGCTTCCTGTGAAGTGCCCTATCCCCGCCATACATACATCTATACCTCCACCTGTACCCCCCACTGGGGCAATGCCCTGGACCCTTGCTGCCCCCTATGGCACTCCGAGCTAGGGGCAAAACAAAGCCTGAATAAGAGGCCGAGGGGCATGAGGGGAAGAAGCGAAAGGCTCATTGGAATGAGAGCGGGCAGGGACCTCCAAGGCCTTGTAGTCCAACCCTGTTATTTTACAGATGAGAAAACTGAGGCTCAGAGAGGGAAAGGGACTTAGGAAGATAAGATCCTAGATCAAGAACCAGAAGGGACATCAGAGGCCATCTAACCCACCTTCATTTTACAGAGGAGGGAAGCTGTCCAAGGCCACACACAACAAGGAACAGACCCGGGATTTGAAACCATGCATTCTAACTCTAAATCCAGTGCTTCTTTTCACTCCACCAAGGGAATAGGGGAATGTGGGAAAAGGAAGAAACAGGGAAGTCACTGAATTCAGCAGTTCAACAAATTTTTATTAGGGTCCGCTATGTCCAAAAAACATTGTGAAGGGTAGAAAACAAGAATGACATAGCCAGCCCTCAGAGAAATGATAACAATTGATGGACTCTTAAACTCTGAGAGGCATCCCACCCCTTTCTGACTTCTATTTAACAAGGGGCTCTTAAGAAAATCATGTTGCCTGCTTTTTTTGGGGGGGGGGTTTCCCTGGGGCAGTTCTGGCCCTTTGGGATAAAGGATGGAAAGAGGATACATACACATTGGCTGTGCATAGCCTGATCTCCCTCCCCTTCCGTTCGTGTTTATCCTTTTTCTCCTTCCTTATTCTCTCCTTCTATCTTTTCCATACACCCTTCTTCTGTTTCCATAAATTCTTCTTTTTCATCTTCTTCAGTTTCCATAAGCTCTTCTTCTTCCTCTCCTTCCCTTTGCATCATCTCCCTTCCCATTCCTTCCCTTAATACACTGTCTTTTTCCTCTTCAGTTTCCATAAGCTCTTCTTCTTCTCCTCCTTCCTTTTCCATACTCTCCTCTTCTTCCATACTTTTCTTCTCTCTTTCCTTTTCTACACTCTTTTCCATTCCTTTATCACCTATATAC
>NW_025400385.1:0-2349 GCF_016433145.1 Gracilinanus agilis
ATGTAAAACCCAGTGGAACTTCTCATTGGCTCCGGGAGAGAGAGGAAAAGGGGAGGGAAAGAACAAGAACCATGGAAAAATATTCTAAATTAATTAATTAATAAGTAAATAAAATTTTTTAAAGATTTTAAACCTAAAAATAAATAAATAAATAGAATAATTGGTATAAGATGGCCACTTTCCGAACTCTGAAATTTGATAGTTCTATTCTATTAGTGAATCATTTCAAACTAAATAAGCAAGTATTTAATAAACACCTACCATGTTTGCCAGTCACTGGGTCAAGTGTTGGGGATATAAAGAAATGTAGAAAACAGCCCCTGCTCCCAAAAAGGGTCTCTCCTTCATTAAGGCATGAACTCCTTGAGAACTGGGACTGTCTTTTGTCTCTTTGTATCCTTAGCACTTAGCTCAGGGCCTGGGACATAGCAGGCACTTAATAAATATTGGATTGATTGATATTAATTAATTGAAAGAACTTACATCTAATTAAGAGAGACAATATTAAAGGAACCATATACAAACAAGCTATATATAGGATAAATTAGAGATGATCTCAGGGGGAAGACACTAGCATTAAAAGGGAATGGGAAATCAAATCTGGCTTCTGACACTTCCCAGCTGTGTGACCCTGGGCAAGTCACTTGACCCCCATTGCCTACCCTTACAACTCTTCTGCCTTGGAGCCAATACACAGTATTGACTCTAAGTTGGAAGGTAAGGGTTAAAAAAATAAAAAAAATTTAAAAAAAGGAATGGGAAAGGCTTCTTCCATAAGTAGGATTTTTAGCTGAGATTCGAAGGGACCCAGGAGAGTCAGGAAGAAAAGATGAAGAGAGAGCGAGCATTCTGATAGTGGAGGACAGTGAGAGCAAACGATGAGAGTCAGAATATGGAATGCCCTATGTGAATAATAATTGCAAGAAGGCCAGTGTTACTCCCTCAAAGATCACCCAGAGCAGAGTATGACATAGGAAGACTAGAAAGGTAGCAATGGGCCAGGTAATGAAGGGCTTTGAATACCAAGCAGAGGATTTCATATTTGATCTTGGAGGTAATAAGGAGGCACTGGAGTTCACTGAAAAGAGGAGAGGCATGGTCTTAGAATTTGCTCTCTGGTTAGAGTCTGAGTTCCTATTGCCTCCTTGATTTCATTCAGCCTTTCTCCAATCCACAGATGAACATAATATTAAGTTCACAGTAGACAAGAAAGAAATAATTGGTTCCTTCTAATTAACAACCAGAAATAATGGAAAAAATGGGTAGATATCTCATGTTCAAATACTCAAATGGATATATGATCTTTTTCATTTGGAAGTTCCTTGCAAATATGCAGATTAAAACCTTGGTATAGTGAAACACCTATTGGATGTGTTCTCAGAGAGGATCTTGGTTCAAATCAGTATGATCTTGGACAAGTCACTTAAATTCTCTTAGCTTTTGTTTCCTCATCTGAAAAATGAAGGAATTGTACTAGATAGTTTCTTAGGTCTCTTCTAGCTTGAAAATATATTGTTCCATGATCCCAGAAGGGAGTGATGGTTCAATTGTCTGTGAGGTATAAGGCTGTGCCTGAGGAAAAGCAGTTGCTAAATTATCTGCCTTAACAACTCACTCATCTGGAGCATGTCAGCTAAGAGTTCTAAGAGAAGCAGTTACTCTGTCTCAGAGTTATGAAACAGAGTTGCTCATTTTTGAATGCTGCATACTGCAGCAAATGTGTTATTGTTCAGTCATTTCAGTCATATCCAGGCTTTTGTAACCCCATCTGGAGTTTTCTTGGCAAAGATACTGGAATGGTGTCTCCAGCTCATTTTACAGCTGAGGAAACTGGGGCCAACAGGATTAATTGACTCACCCAGGGTCACACAGTTAGAAAGTGTCTGAATCCAGATTTGAACTCAGGAAGATGAGTCTTCCTGATTACAAGCCCGGTGCTTTGTACATGAGGCCATCTAACTGCCCTGGAGCAAAGAGACAACCATAATGTGCTTCAGAAGGTGTGGATAAGTAGCTCAGGGAATTGAAAGCCAGACCTAGAGATGAGAAGTCCTCAAACACTTCCTAGTTGTGTGTTCCTGGGCAAGTCACTTAATCCCCATTGCCTAGCCCTTACCACTTTTCTGTCTTAGAACCAATTGGTTCTAAGATAGAAGATAAAAGCTTTAATTTTTTTTAAAAAAAAATATGCTTCAATGCCAGGTTAAGATGGCGGCAGAGTAAGAAGCAGCTCTAAACCTCTCCTGACCGAAACACACAAAACTCCTCAAGGGGACATAAAAACAAGTCCAGACGAACGGAGGAACCCCACAACAGGGCACAGCGTGGAAGGTACGTGGAATCGAGACA
>NW_025400386.1:0-2472 GCF_016433145.1 Gracilinanus agilis
ATACTAAGTATTGGTTCCAAGGAAGAAGAGAAAGAAGGGCTAGGCAACTGGAGTTAAGCGATTCCCAGGATCAAATAGCTAGTACATGTCCGTAGCCACATTTGAACCCAGAATCTTCTGTCTCCAAGCCTGACTCTCTCTCCTGAACCACCCTAACTGCTTCTTACTCTGAATTCTGAAGAGAGATAGAGACAGAGAGACAAAAAGACAGGTTGGGGGGCAGCTGGGTAGCTCAGTGGATTGAGAGCCAGGTCTAGAGATGGGAGGTCCTGGGTTCAATTCTGGCCTCAGACACTTCCTAGCTGTATGACCCTAGGCAAGTCACTTAACTTCCATTGCCTAGCCCTTACCACTCTTCATGCCTTGGAACTGATATACAACATTGATTCTAAGATGGAAAGTAAAGGTTTAAAATAATGATGATGATGGTGATGATGATGTTGTTGCTCCATCATGTCTATATACAGTTTTGATTCTAAGACAGAAGGTAAGAGTTAAGAATAAAAAGACAGGTGGAAAGATAGGTAGGTAGAATGATGGATAGATAGAGTTCGTACTTATTAAGTGCATCTTATGTTCCTGAACTGTGCTTAGAGTTGGAGGTACAAATACAATAGGGGAAGAGAATACCCTAAGGGATTCTGGAAGTGGGAAAAGGGAAAAGATAAGGCAAAAGGCTTACCTGTAAGAGCACTGGGAACAAGATATGGAGGCCAGATTTCTCATCAACTAGGAGAAACACCTTCTGCCATTGGAAATCAGCAGTTAGTCTAGCACTGAAAGTTTGGGAGCAGGAGTTCTTAACCTCTTTGGTGTTTTGGGTTCCTTAGGCAGTCTGGTGAGACCTATGAAACCCATCTCCTGGTTTTAAATATCCAAAATAAAATACTTAAGATTACAGAGGAAACCAAATATATTTATCAAAATATCAAAAAAATAAACCAAGTACAAATACCCCTAGATTAAAAACCACTGTTGAGAGTAGGGTGTGAGACCCTGAAAATTAAAATACTCTCTCCCTGATTATCTAGTTCATATGGAACCGAGGCAGAATTGAAAACTAGACCAACCTGTTCCATGGGCCATCCCTGCACCTACTATATACTTCATGGCCTCTTAAGATAGACCACATAGGGTATCCCAAAAGTCTTAGAAGAGAGGTGGGTCAGTGGATAGAGCTCCAGGTCTAGAGATGGAAGGTTCTGGGTACAAATCTGACCTCAGATATTTCCTAACTGAGTGATCCTGGGCAAGTCACTTAACCCTCATTGCCAAGCCCTTACTTCAGTTCTGCCTTGGAATGGATAGATTCTAAAATGAAAGGTAAGAATTAAAAAAAAAAAAAAAAGAGCACCAAGTCTTTTGGGACCTTGTTTTTTTCTGCCTATTTCTTTCTTTTAATTATTTGTCTTTCCTCAAATGGGTGGAACTGAGCTCAGGTTGTCAATGATGAGTAGTCTCCTGAAAATAATGAAGATTTTATGGAAGGTGTCCAAATAATCAAATTCTCAAGCACCAAATGCAGATATGAATGGGTCCTTCCTCCTGAACAAGAAGGGTGTGAGCCTGAGCTCTAGCCATGAAGTAAAGGCTTCCTTTGCCCTGTTAAACCAAGTATAACTTCCCCCAAGACTTTAAATTTTTTTTTTTTATAAATAAAGGAAAACACTTGGACATACTTTTTCATGTGACAGCCTGGTGGGTAGCCTGAGGGAATTTGAGATGGAAATCAACATGTTCACTAAATAAAGCTTCAGAAATGGAAGCAGAGATCTAGAAAGACTCAGAGATTATCTGACTATACAATCGAGGTCAGAAGGGATGTTAATAACCTCTTAATCCGATCTCCTCAATCTGCAGATGAAAGAACTGAGGTCTAGAAGGGTGAAGGGTCTTGCCCAATATCACATACTTAGTCAGTGACAGGGTTGTGAAGGAAACCCAGATCTTCTAACTTCCTTTGCTGTTCCTTCTAATACCACAGATGCCTGAGATAAACACTGCAAAACTATCTATAAACAATCAGCAAAGATAAAATGAAATATGATGAAGATGGAGTTGGAGCATGATGGCCCAAAGGGGGAAAGAACTGGTTTTCCAGAGACTGCTGCTTTCTAGGGGCTGTGTTGACCCAGTTCCTCTTGCCATTGGACTTGGATGACTCTGGAAGAGCGAAATGATGACTTTGTGCAACTCTGCCTCACCTAAATCTAGTTTGTATACAAGTCAAAAGACCTCCACCAGTGATGTCATTTTGGTCCTCTTTGAATAGGAAGGACAACCAACCAATTGCCACCCAGGCACCGTGCCTCTGGCAAGCACATGAGACAAGGCACACTTTTTCATTCTCCTTACAGAACCCCATTGGCCATATTCATGTTTGCAAATCCCATACATGTTCAGGGGAGTGAAGAGGAGGTAGTACGGGAGACCTAGTTCTATTTTACAAAAAGGTAATTTTCAAAATCTTGT
>NW_025400387.1:0-1699 GCF_016433145.1 Gracilinanus agilis
CAGTCATCCAGGCTCCACATGAAGACAATGAAAGTGAATACTTCCCAAAACAGTCCATCACACTTGCATACAGTTTTAATTATTTGAATAATGTTTTCGAATCCCAGTCTAATTCATTAATAAGCTTCAATTATTGTTCTCATTTTGTAATAAGTTCAAGCCTTTAGACCTTCAAAACATGGAGTTTAAGGTACTGAAAGACACTTTAGGTATAATTAGAGAAACTGTCAATAATCTTTGAAGTCAGAAAGATTGGGAGAGGTGCCAGAAAATTCTATATAGAAAAATATTGTCATGCTTTTCAAAAAAAGGGGGAATGAACAAACTGTGTTGATTCGTGACAAAATTCTAGAAAATTATTTTTGAAAGAGAAAATTTGTGAGCACTTGGGGAAAAAAAGTGGTGATCACCAGGATATAGCATTGGTTCATAATTGACAGAAAACTGATTTCTCATTTTTCCCCTAAAGAGTTACTAGACCATTAGGTTGTAGGAATGTTATAGGCTTAACTTCTATGGATTTCAGTAAGTTATTTGTGAAGTTTCATATTATGCCCATATGGCCAAAATTTAAAAAAAACATGAATTTGGCAATAATACAGAAAAGTAGATTCATAACTTATGAAACCTCAGTATCTCTCAAAAATTAAGAAGTCAATGTCAACTTGAAGGGGATTTGTTATAGAACTTTGAGCTTGACCCATCCCCATCAAAAGTTTTATCAAGTATTTTTGATCAAATAATAACTCATTTTTGTGTAGTACTTTAAAATTTATGAATGACTCCTTCACAACATGATGAAGATAGCTGTGTGACCATTGGCAAGTCACTTTACCTTGTTTACCTAAGTTTCCTGATTTATAAAATTAACTGGAGAAGGAAAAGAAAGACTGTACCAGTATCTTTGTCAAGATGGAGTCACAAAGAGCAGGACATGACTAAAAAATGACAACAGATAGCGCAAAGCAGGGAAAAGAAATAAGAATTTAAGTACTTTGTTTTACTAGGTACTATACCAAGTTCTGGCTATAAACGTGAGCAAAAAGATAAGCAATGTCTACCCTCAAGTAACTAACATTCTAATGGGTGAATACAACATAAAACAGGTAACTAAAAGGGGGTTAGAGAGAATGAAGCTAACTTCTCTCAGGCATGATGTTAAAGTCTAAAAAGTGAGAAGCAGAGGCAGGAAGAAAATGAAGGCTAGCTGGTCTCGGTCTCTCTCTGAAATGGTCACCCCAAAAGGAAATTACTAATAAGAGAAGGGAATTGGCATGTGAAACTATGGCAAAACAATAGCAGAGGCATGGTGTTGAAGTCCATCAAGTCATAAACCAAACACTATTTGACAGACAAAGCCACTGAGGCTCTGAGAGGTTAGTATTTTACTCATTATGGCACTACTAGTAAATGTCTGAGTTGGGAATGAACCTCGGTGAAATGAATCCAAAATACAATTTAGATGGTATGTTTATTAAATTGGCAAATGACCAAAAAACTCAATGAGGAATCATTGAAGTTTATAACTGGTTAGAGATCTGTGTATTTATAGGTAGTTAGGTAACCTGGTGGATAGAATATTGGACTTTGAGCCAGGAAGACTGGAAATTGAATTGAGTTTCAGATCTTTAACTAGTTGTATAACACTAGACAAGTGGCTCATCCATTCTCAACCTCAATTTCAACATGAAAAATGGGA
>NW_025400388.1:0-6815 GCF_016433145.1 Gracilinanus agilis
ATTCCATATAATATATAGAAAATATATTATATTTATTATATTATTATATATTTTATTATATTGACCTATCCCTGAGCAAGTAATGTTTTTCTAGTTGTTTATATTTGAAAATTTGTGTGAAAAGTGTTTTGTAATTGTGTTCATGTAATTCTTGTGTTTGTCTTGGCAAGTTAATTCCCAAGAATTTTATGTTCTCTAGAGATATTTTGAATGGAATTTCTCTTTTTATCTCTTGATGCTGAACTTTGTTGATAATATATAGAAATGTTGATGATTTATGTGTGTTTATTTTATATCCTGCAACTTTGCTAAAGTTATTAATTATTTCAACTAGTTTTCTAGTTGATTCTCTAGGATTCTTTAAGTATACCACCATATCATCTGCAAGAAGTGATAGCTTAGTTTCCTTATTGCCTACTTTAATTCCTTCAATTTATTTTTCTTCTCTTTCTAGTACAATATTAAATAACAGTGGTAACAGATCACTCTTGACCTTATTGGGAAGTGTTCCAACTCTTCACCATTGCAGATGATACTTGCTTATGATTTTAGATAGATAATATTTCTTCTTTTAAAGAAAGGCCCCATTTTTCCTATGCTTTCTAGTTTTTTAAACAGGAATGGGCATTGTATTTGGTTGAAAGCTTTCTCTGCATCTATTGAGATAATCATGTGATTTCTGTTGGCTTTGGCATTGATATGGTCAATTATGTGGATGGTTTTCCTAATATTAAAACATCCTTACATTCCTGGTATAAATTCCATCTGGCCATAGTGAATGAGTTTAGTTTCTTTTTCTGAGATGGGATTATCTACATATTCTATTTCCTTGTATTTTTGTAAATATTCATCCATTTCACCTAGGTTGTTAGATTTATTGCCATATAATTGGCCAAAATAGCTCCTAATGATTGCTTTAATTTCCTTCATGGACTGTCCTGCAGTTGGGCTTGGATCCTCACTGCAGGCTTGGGCAGAGACTCAGAGCCTCACTCTGGGTTTATACCAGTCTGAGGCACTGTGGACTGCCCTGTGATGAAGGTTGGGGCCTCACTGCAGGCTTGGGCAGAGGTGCTGGACCTCCTCTTAAGTTCAAACGTACCAGGTGCTGTGGCCTGCCTTGCACAAGGGCCTGAGACTCTACTGTAGGCTTGGCCTAGGGCTTGGAACTTCAAAGGATGGATAGGAGATGCCCTGCTGTTGGCTTAGGCAGGGTTTGAAGTTGGCTTATGCCCAGGTTCACAACCTGGAGTAGCAGGAGCAGAAGGGAGGTAGCTTGTACTCCTTGGTATGTGACTTTGCTTCTGGTTGCTCTCTCCTCTTATCCAGTACTGCCTACCTTTCAAATTGTTTTCTACATATGAGTTACTTCCCTCTGTGCCCTTATTGGTTCTGCCACTCCAACATTCATTTTGGGGCATTATTTTAAGATTGTCTGAGAGGATTCTCAGAGTAGTCCAAACTTTCCATTCTCTTCTGCTATCTTGGCTTCACCGCTAAAATCCAATTTGTTTTTTTTTTAAAAAAAGAAATAGTTTAAATACTCTGACCAGAGATTTCTGGGGGCAATCTAAGAGGAAATTGCAAAATTGCAATTTTATCATTTTATTATATATTTGTGTTAGTTATGGTGAAGTATTTTTTTTAAACCTTTGTACTTTGGTGTATTGTCTCATAGGTGGAAGAGTGGTAAGGGTGGGCAATGGGGGTCAAGTGACTTGCCCAGGGTCACACAGCGGGGAAGTGGCTGAGGCTGGGTTTGAACCTAGGACCTCCTGTCTCTAGGCCTGACTCTCACTCCACTGAGCTACCCAGCTGCCCGGTGAAGTATTTTTAAATTTTTTTTAGAAAAATTTTCCGTGGTTACATGATTCATATTCTTACTTATAGCGAAGTATTTTTACACAGAGAGGCTTCCTGTGGATAGTAAATAACAGACACTGATAAATTCTGAAATGCTTTCCATTTTCCCCTTGCCCTTTTCTAAAAAGTATTTGTTTAACTCTTTTCAGTAATTTTATTCTTTTTTTTGTTCATTCTAAACTTTCATTTTCTGTTTGTAATGAGTTGTAGTAGGATATTTCTCAAGCATGTGAAGTGGCACTGGTAAAGGGTGAGAGACAGGAAAGACTTGAAACGAATATTTTTATGGGCTGTGTCTGGGAAATTTAACCTTAACTGGAAGAGTGACTTGTCAAAGGCTGCCTTCTGGGGAAAGGCATCACCAAAAAGAAAACTTATTGTAGCTAAGATTGGTGGGTAACAAAGTCAGGAAGGCTGTGTGCTCCTTATCCCTAGGAACCAATCCTATAAGCCAGATGGAATGTCTCTTATATCAAGTAATATAAGTACATGAAAGGTTTTTTTTTTCCTAGATGTCAGAAATCTGAAAACAAAAGAAGATATGATCTCTCCCCTTAATGAGTTTTATTTTACATTCAGTTTGGTCAGTTATAAATAAAATATAAATTTTATATATATAAATATATAAAATATATATTCTACCTCTTCATCATAACCAATAGTTTTGCTTTTGGAAAATCCTCCAAACAAGACCTAGAGATCTTGATTGGGAGGAGCCAAACCTTGGAGCTTTCCTTAGGACCATGTACCCCTTCTGCTAAGTACTATTTCCCTTCCTGATTTCTGTCTTATTCACAGAACCAGAATCAATTCAACATTACCATTGCCTTTATAAAAGGCATGCAAAGGATTATTCCATTCTCCATCTTTGTGACTCTCAAGACCATAATTTTTTTTTCTGACCACTATTCTGCTAAATATCTTGCTACCCTCTGAGAGAAGGCAAACTCCTTGATTTTATGGGATTTCTTGATTTTCTATTTACATGTATAGGTTTTAGCATACTACTTGGCATTTAGTAAAAGCTTAACAAATGTTATTAGTTCATTTTTTCATTCATAACTCCTGAATCAGTCTCGTGCATGGCATTACTATTGCCAACACCCTAGTTCATGCTTTCATCACCTCTTTTTTTGATCACAGCAATACCTCCTCAGTGGAATTTCTATTCCTATTCTCTAGGTTCACCTCTGTAAACAATCTTTAGTAGAAATGCAGACCACCTAAGGAGAAGAAGACCTGTAGGAAATGTCTACTCTTGGGGGAAAGCATTCTGTGTTCCCTTACCATGAGAGATGGGGTACCCTATTTCCATTAGCTACTTAGGGGGAACAGGGATGCCTTTGAAACTATCAGATGAGGATGGTCTTGTTCTCTTTCTAACATTGTCTAGAAGATAAAAATATTTTTAAAGTAGATGTATGCACTATACAATTGAGAGGTTAGAGAAAAGGCTATCCAACCCTTTTATAAGTATTGGCCCTGAAAATCAGTTTTTTAATGTTAATCTGTTTTAGTAACCTCATTTCATTTATAGGTGTGTGTGGTAAAGTCCACAGGACTAGGAACTCCAGCCATGACAAAATGAAGAGAAAATTCTAGGCCAGATGGAATCCTCTAGGGTGCCTTTGAACTTAAAACTTGGTGGAATTATGCTATAGAGGAATGAAGTTAAGTTGTGTACCTCCTTTCCCTCCAATTCCCAAAGACTGATTAGACTAAGGTGACCAGGATATTAAGATTTCTTCTTGACATTAGAGGGGAAATTTTTTGCTAAACATTGAAATATGTATTTCTTTTCTTATTTTAATTAATTTGTTTGTGTGTCAGTTACATTAAAGTTCTGAGGTATCTTATTTCCTCCCTCCCCTCATTGCACCATAAAAGGTATCATCCAACAAAACAAGTAAATACAAATTCTACTTTTTTGTGTTCTATTTATCTATTCTTTTTTCTGGAGGTGGACATTCAAAAGTTATTATTCAAATATTCATTATGTAGCTATACATTATGTTCTCTTGGTCATTTCACTCTTCACTATTTGATAGAAGTCCTTCCAATAAAAAAAAAGGTTAACATGCCTGCTCATCATTTCTTACAGAGCAATAGAATTCCATCACAACCATATGCCACAGCTTATTAGGCCATTCCCCAATTGATGGACATCACCTCAACTTCCTATTCTTTGTCACCACAAAGGGAGCTGCTATAAATGTTTGGAAACATATAGGTTCTTTTCCTTTTCCTCTGATCTCCTTAGTAAACAGATTCAACAGTTGGTTGGCTGGGTATATACCAAGTTTTATAACTCTACGGGTATAATTTCAAATTGCTCTTCAAAATGGTTGTATCACTTTACTTTTCCACTCATAGGGTATTATCATTTTATCCAATCTAATAGGTGTGAGATGAAATCTCAGAATTATTTTCATTTTTATTTTATATGCTCATGTGCTTTTTCTTATTCATATACTTTGATTTTTTTCATCAAAAGATTGATCATATATTTTGAACATTATTAATTGGGATATGACTCCTGTTTTTAGAACTTGGACAGTTTTTTAAATATATTTTAGTTGTGAAACTCAATGACAAAGACTGAATGATTTCTGTCTTTTGGAAATTTCCATTAAACTTGGAAGAGCATCAAATGCTCTCCCTTTTCATTCCTTTCTCCTGCCTGCTTAAGTCTCACATTTAACAAAGAGCCTATGAAATCTCTTTTAATTTTAGTGCCCTCCCTCTCTTGGTTATTTTTAATTCATCATGGATTTATTCTGTGTGTACACAGTTGTTTCCAGCTGTCTCCCCATTATAATGTGAGCCTCTTGAGAGTAGAGACTGTTTGACTTTTCCTTTTATCACCAACACTTAGTATATGACTATCAGATAATAGTTATAATAGTATAGTAACAATATATAGTAATGATATAAGATGAAAGATGAAAAACATTATGACCCAGAGGTAAGTAAATGAGAAATATAAAGCAATTTCAAGAGGAAGAGAGTATTCTTAAGAGGGAATATTAGGAAAGGCCTGGTGTTTGAGTTGGTATGTGAGTTGAACTTTTCAAGAAACAGAGAAATCTGTGGGGAGGGGGTCCAACTTTCAGAGGTCACTTATGAAAAGATAGATTCATAGGATGTGGAACACAATATAAGGGATACGAGCAAGAGACTAGTTTGATTATAAATGGAAAACTTAAATTTTAGAAAAGTATTACTGAGTTCTATGGAAAGCAAGGGATGTGATAATATAGAATTCACATTTTATCCTTGAAACAAGGATTTTTTTGCCTTTGTTTCCCCCCTCAAACCTGTAAACGACTCTTCCTCCTCCCAATGAAGGTCACTGATGATTTATATAAAATAACTGGTTAAAAATTCAGCATGAGGAAGAGTCAATGTTCTCCTCTTCCTTCTCCCCTAGCCTGATGCTTCTGGATCAGTGAAGAAATCTTGGCAGCAATTGATGTCACTCACAAATCATAGATCCCTTGCTGATGTGATGGAAATGATGGAATCTGAGAGACCCATTGTACAGGATGGTGGTATGTTTGGTTGACTTAGTGCTCCCACCCTGCTCAAAAGACATCTGTTGAAAAGATAAATCTTTAGTTTTAGATTATGACTGGTTTTATTGGTTTCTTCTAGCTTTCCATCTGTCATGAAATGATCATCACCTACCTGGCAATATTCCAACTGGCAAGCCCCTTTTCAGGAAAAGCTTCTGAATCATTAATATGGAATCAAAGACATTCTGGAATAATGTCCTGTTGAGTGTAGTCCCACCCAAAGGATATGATGAGTTGTCTTTGGACATAGAGAGTTTTATTGGACATTGAAATGGTGGGAAATAAGGGACAAAAGGGAGGAGACCCCCTGAGAAATAGTGTACCTACATACACATAGAGAATTAGGAAATCTAATTGGGTCAAGAAAACTCACACATCAAGTATTAAATCATGGGAAAATAAATTATTAAATACACCTTGTTTGTCCTAATTCTACAATAATGAGACAGTAGCATAATGGGAAGATTACTAGATTTGGAAAGAGAAGTCCTATATTAAATTCCAGAATTTTCATTTTATTAATATATCACAGTGGGGATTCCATTCAGGCAGGGTTTGGATGAGACACTATTGAAGAACATACCAACTATCATATTCTGGAATTATGTGACAACCTCCCTGCTCCCAAGGAAAAAAAAAGCTAATGGTCTTTCCATGTCAAGGCTTTTTCTTAACACCACCTAATGTCTTTTATTTCTAAAATAGTTTTTAAAACTTGGAAAAAATGATGTACTACCTCAAATACTACTGACTTCAAAATCTAATTCTTTAAAGTTCTGGGGTAGCTCAATGCCTCTAGTTAGAAAAATAGTGGATTAGATTCAATCAGTTCTGATAGAATGGGCTAGGACTTTAGGTCATGGCAGGGACTTCTGGATGAATCACTCAAGCAGGCAGCAACCCACAGTGGGACTTAAAAGAGGGAGGTTTAGTGACAGAGATGAATGCAGGAAGTCATTTTCAAAATTGCAGGTGGATTATGCTTTGTTGAGGAGATAATTGGGATGGGTAGAACTACTCAACCCTATAAAGGGGCTCCTCTTGATACCATCACCATTCACTGGCCACCTGGTTTCCAATCTGTGCTGGAGCATCTGGTGAGTGTGGCATTCTTCAGGGCTAATCTCAGGGATGGGATTTCTCTTGGAGGCTGAAATGGCAGAGGAAACAGTTTGGTGGAATGGAAAGAACACTCTTTGGAGAATCATAGGTCTTGGGTTCTTGCTTCTAGAATTTATTCTGTTTCTAATGAACTTTGAAACTTTCAGGATGTGACTTCAACTCATTTGGTGTCAGTCTCCTCTGTGGAAGGCCATTCTTGGCCTATTGGTGATCTTCAAAAGGTTCTTCTGGAACATTCTATTAGATATATTATGA
>NW_025400389.1:0-1157 GCF_016433145.1 Gracilinanus agilis
TATGGGAAAAATTAGGTTTAGGTCATCATCTTACACCCTATGCCAGTAACAGGCAACCTTTTGAGCTTGGTGTGTCAAAATTCGCCAAAAAAACAAGCATAACTCAGGTGGTGTGTCACTTCAAGAAAAAAAAAACCATAATTTTGATTAATTGAAATATATAACTATTTAATAAGCCAAAATAGGTAGATTACTATAGGTAGAAGTGTCATCTATAGTACAGAGTGTCTACACTACACTACAGCAATGTTTCATCCTTGGCACGTGTCCCCATACCTCTCAGGATGAGGCCAATGCAGCTGCATGTCATAGAAAATGGCTATGTGTGTCAGTGCTGACACACGTGTCGTAGGTTTGCCATCACCGCCCTATATCAAGATAAATTCAAAATGGGTAAATGATTTAAATATAAAGAGAGAAATAATAAATAAATTAGGTGAACATAGATTAGTATGCCTGTCAGATCTGTGGGAAAGAAAAGAATTTAAGACCAAGCAAGAGATAGAGAACATTGCAAAATGTAAAATGAATGGCTGATTATATCAAATTAAAAAGGTTTTGTACAAACAAAAACAACAACGCAATCAAAATTAGAAGGAAAACAACAAACTAGGAGAACATCTTTATAACAAAACAGTCTGACAAAGGTTTAATTTCCCTAATATATAAGGAACTAAGTCAAATCTACAAAGAATCAAGCCATTCCCCAATCGACAAATGGTCAAAGGACATGAATAGGGAGTTTTCACATAATGAAATCAAAACTATCAATAAGCACATGAAAAAGTGTTCTAAAGCCTTCACGATTAGAGAAATGCAAGTTAAACCAACTCTGAGGTATTACCTCACAACTAGCAGTTTGGCCAATATAACAGCAAAGGAAAGCATTCAATGTTGGAGGGGATGCGGCAAAATTGGGACACGGCTGGTGGAGTTGTGAATTGGTCCAATTGCAATTTGGAACTATGCACAAAGGGCTTTAAATGAATGCCTACCCTTTGATCCAGCCACACCACTATTGGATTTGTATACCAAAGACATAATAAGAAAAAACACTTGTACAAAAATATTCATAGCCATGCTCTTTGTGGTGGCAAAAAATTGGAAAATGAGGGAATGTCCATCAATTGGGGAATGGCTGAATAAATTGTGGTATA
>NW_025400390.1:0-1550 GCF_016433145.1 Gracilinanus agilis
TCTAGTACTATGTTGAATAATAGAGGTGACAATGGGCATCCTTGTTTCACTCCTGATCTTATTGGGAAGGCTTCTAATTTATCCCCATTGCAGATGATGCTTGTTGATGGTTTTAGGTATATACTGTTTATTATTTTTAGGAAAGGTCCTTCTATTCCTATACTTTTCAGTGTTTTCAATAGGAATGGATGCTGTATTTTGTCAAAGACTTTTTCAGCATCTATTGAGATAATCATGTGATTTTTGTTTGTTAGACTGTTGATATGGTCAATTATGTGGATGGTTTTCCTAATGTTGAACCATCCTTGCATTCCTGGTATAAATCCCACCTGATCATGGTGGATGATCTTCTTAATTACTTGCTGGAGTCTAAACTTTATTTTTCTTGAGGTTTTTCTGTGTTTTCTTTGGTAACATGACCAATAGGAAGATGTTCTGCATGGCTCCATATGTATAACTGATGTCACATTTCTCACCTTCTCAAAGGGTATGAGAGGGGAGGGAGGAGGAAAAATTTTGATTCAAAAATTTTTTAAATGAACTAAATTTTTAAAGCATAATTGGGAAATATTTAAGAAAATGAAATATATTAAAGGAAAAACATATAAAGAGAAAGAAACCTGGAAAGATATTTCTTGAAAATATATAGGGGAAAAGCACTCAGACCAGAACAAATTATACTCTGCCTAGGGCCAGCAGCTAGGTGGCTCAGTAGATAGAGCACTCAACTTGGAATCAGGAAGACTCATTTCTTGAGTTCAAATCTGGCCTCTGACACTTACTAGCTGTGTGACCTTTGGCAAATCACTTAATCCTGTTGGCCTCAGTTTCCTCATCTGTAAAGTGAGCTGGAGAGGAAAATGGAAAACCACCCCAATATTTTTGCCAAGAAAACCTCAAATAGGGTCAGGAAGAGTCATACACAATTGAACAACAATAGGACCACTTGAACAGAAAAGGCCTTGGGAACAAATGGACCAGGTCAGGATAGAAGTTAGGGCAAGTAGGTGACTCCCAAGTTGTTGTGACAGTCAATGCATGGAAATCAATGACGTTAGGTGGCTGCTGAACAAGCTGAATGGGTTGCCTCTGGGTTCAATGGTGACCTTTGGCTGAAACCATTTCTTTTTTTTATTTTTATTTTGAATACTTTCCCCTAGTTACATATTTCATGTTCTTTCCCTCTTCCCCAAACCCTCCCTAGCCAATGCACAATTCCACTGGGTTTACATGTATCAGTGATCAAGACCTAATTCCATATTATTGATAGTTGGACTAGAGTTATCATTTGGTGTCTACATCCCCAATAACATCCCCAACAGCCCATGTGTTCAAGCAGTTGTTTTTCTTCTGTGTTTCTCCTTCCACAGTTCTTCCTCTGAATGTGGCTAGTTTTCTTTCTCATAAGCCCCTAAGTCTTGCTCTGGATCTTTCCATTACTGTTAGTAGAGAAGTCCGTTATGTTTGATTGTACCACAGTGCATCAGTCTCTGTACAATGTTCTCCTGGTTCAGCTCCTTTCACTCTGCACCAATTCCTGGAGGTCCTTG
>NW_025400392.1:0-1586 GCF_016433145.1 Gracilinanus agilis
ACCCAGGACAACTCTGAGGGATTTATGGAAAATAATACTACCCACATTCAGAGGAAGAACTACAGGAGTGGAAACATAGAAGAAAAACAACTGCTTGAACACATGGGTTGATATGGACATGATTTGGGATGCAGACTCAAAACAACCACCCTACTACAACTATCAATAATATGGAAACAGGTCTTGATCGATGACAAATGAAGAAAACAGTGGAAAAGTGTGTTGGGTATGGGGGGGCGGGGAAGGGTTTGGTGGGGAGAGAGTAAGAACATGAATCATGTAACCATGAATAAAATTTTTTTATAAAAAAATATAAAATTAAAAAATGAGAGTTGTTTGTATTTGAGTTTTATTTTTCTCAAAACTAAAATACAGGCAGGAATCTAGAAACTTTTTTTGGAAATTGATAATAAAAGATGAAAAAGTCATATAGGATTCCATAAATTTTAATTTTAAAACTAAAGATAGGGGGCAGCTGGGTAGCTCAGTGGATTGAGAGCCAGGCCTAGAGACAGGAGGTCCTAGGTTCAAATCTGGCCTCAGACACTTCCCAGCTGTGTGACCCTGGGCAAGTCACTTGACCCCCATTGCCTACCCTTACCATTCTTCTGCCTTGGAGCCAATACACAGTATTGACTCTAAGACAGAAGGTAAGGGTTTTAAAAAAAAAAAAAAAAAAAAAAAAACTAAAGATAATTTAAGGGAAGTTGGAGTTGTTTCTTCTGCTCCTCTTAATTTATATAATCAAGATGTAAACGTCAATGAAGTGTTACTATGTTAACAGGGTGTTAAAACCTCATTGTCTAAGATTAAGTCCTCAGAGCAAATCAGTTGACTTTTGTTTGAGGACCAAACAAACTATACTCCAAAAGTACATCTCCAGAATATTTGCCACCAGCTTGATGTCTCCAGTCTTGTTTAAGCAGGAACAATTTACAAGTACTACCTAGTAAAATGTAGTAGGGCTATAAGAAGAGAAGTACCATTGTACACAGGAATGCCTGCTGGATTGGAAGCCATAGAACCTATTCTGCATCTTGCTACATTTATGACTTCTGGCAGGTCGCCATTTTCTCTGAGCCTCATTTTTCTCACAGACTGAGAAAACTGAAATAAATGACCTCTAATATTCCTTCTAATTCTAACTCTATAAATATGAATTGATAAAGGGCATGCCCAAATCATAGATTCTTGCTGTTTTGCTACATCAAATAGTGTTCAGAACACAGAAGGTGCTTAATAAATGCATTCATTTCATAATACTTCCCCTCAAGTGGGGAAATAGATGAACTGTTTCCTTTAGTACACATGGGCATTTTACTTGCTCATATATACTCAAAATTATAATGGAAACCTACTATGATTTAGCTATGGGAATAGGGATCATATCCCAAGCTGTTATAGGTACTTTTGAATTCTTTAATGAAAATGTGTTTGAATGCTGTGCAGTTACACCTTGCCATGATAAATCTTTATTTGCTATTAACTCCAAATGGAGAATATTGCTCCCATTTCCCAATAGCCTGCAAGTAAGAAAATTATGCAAAATCTGGAGCTGGATAAAAAGTTTGGATTTATCCAAAAGA
>NW_025400393.1:0-7146 GCF_016433145.1 Gracilinanus agilis
GAGAGAGAGAGAGAGAAGGAGATTACGAAACCGGAAGTGATCTGTGACTAGATTTAAGAGGAATTGTGAAGATTGCGGTGGGGACGGGGGAGCTGGGGAGCGGGGTGGGCTGGGATTACAATTTTATTTTCATTAACTTCTAACTAAAATCCAATGTAACTTATTTTTCGAAATAATTTTTTATTCTAACGACTTTACCAGACTGCCATAGGAGTCTGTCACACAAGAAACCTTAAAGATCCCCTGCGTGGCAGTGTTGCTCGAGGGAATTTAGGTAGTAGTGTGGTTAATCTGCAGGCTCAGCACAGAGCCAGAGTATTAATTATTTTAGTGATCCTGGACAGGAAAGTGAGGCGGTAAAATGGGAGGAGACAGTATAATAAAGCATTTCTTTTTCCAGAACAGTGATCTAGGGAAAACAGCAATCATAATTGGGAGGTAAATCTCCCGATGCCATTCTCACCCGGGATCCACCCTGGTCTGTTCCCTTAAGCGGAGCTCTGGTACTCCGGTCCTTCAGGTCAAATCTACGTTCCCCTTTTTGGTCTAAAGTACTTTTCAGATTCTGGGTTGTCTTGCTAGAGCGCCTGACTGCTTGGGAGTTGAGATAACCCCATACTTGAGTCTTCTCAGGTACCTATAGTGGTCCCAAGAACCTAAGTGGAGCATGGGGAGAAACTAGACGACTACTTTAAGAGCTAGAATAACTAAAAAAGGGAAAGGGGAAATGGGAACCCTAGAAATGCCCTCAACTGCTAGTAGTCTATTTTGCCTTTTCTCAGCTCTAAAACTGATGTCCTCCCGCACTAGAAGGGTTTAAGGAATAAGCGAGGTATACGGAATAGACCCAGGGCTATCTGGTTCCGACTTCCTACAAGTTCTGGTGAGAGTTTAGTGGCCTTGGCGTTCTACTTTGCGAGAAATCTTATCACTCCCGCCCTTCCTGGTTCATTGGCAGGCAAAGTTTGAGGAAGAATGAATTCGGCAGCTTCCGAGATGAGGCAGTTTTAATTTGGTTTGGCTATAAAACATATACACGGTATGATTGTGATTGCATAGTCGTAAATACAAAATAGAGCATTTTTCTCTTATTTATGAAAGTGAAATCAACTCTTTTCTGAAAACGTGGGTGGCTCTCAAAAGAGCCTTTGGTTGTCAGTTTAGATCAGACTCAAATGACCTATTTGCCTTTGGTTTTGTGATGACTTTCGGTCTTTTTGGGTAACAGCACAGCCTGAATATTAGGCAGAACGCCACCCTGGGCAATGGTGACTTTACCTAACAACTTGTTCAGTTCCTCGTCGTTGCGAATGGCCAGCTGAAGGTGACGGGGAATTATTCGTGTCTTCTTGTTATCCCGGGCCGCATTGCCAGCGAGCTCCAAGATCTCAGCCGTAAGATACTCTAGAACAGCGGCCAAGTACACGGGTGCTCCAGCTCCTACTCGCTCGGAATAACTGCCTTTGCGTAGAAGACGATGTACACGACCGACGGGGAACTGCAAACCAGCCCGAGAGGAGCGGGTCTTTGCCTTGGCGCGAGCTTTGCCACCCTGCTTTCCACGTCCCGACATGCCGAAAAGGTTGGAAGTAGTAGAGAACGAACTAAAACAACCAATGTACGAGGATCCTAAAGCAACCCGTTTATAAAGTCTACTGAGCGCGAAAATGAAGGACGATGATTGGATAATTTGTAGTAGCCAGTGGAAAAGCTTGTTTTCTATCCTCTATGCTTATAAGCCTTCCCGCTCACCCCACCCCCTCGGAATTTAACCTATGACCAATCTATCAAAGATCCTGATAGTAACTAAAAGTGAAGTGGAGGAGGGCGGAAGGAGGGAAAGAAGGACTCTACTGGCCGTTTAGTCTTAAGCACCCTCAGCAGAGACAGAAACAGTGAGAAAATTAGAACTATAGGAACCGTCTTGAAATATTTTAATAGCTATGCTGTAATGTGGAACTGGGATTAAATTTGCTTAGTTCTGACAGTGAAGAACTAAGAGTTGGGTAGAGCTAAGAGCAAGAATAGGCTTGATATAAGAAAAATTTGCTTTACAATTAAGAATTAGTGGACTGTTCCCTTTAGTTATCTTTAAAGACCAGTAGACTATTTGAGATTTTGCAGCTTTGAGATTCCATGGGAAAAGATAATTTCATAAAAGCATGCATATAAAATATTTGTTACATATTTTGTACTAAATATTCTGTATGGTTATCATGTATTCTCCATATGCATATCAAACACATGCTTCAGTGAAATTCTTGTTTATATTCTCCAAAAAATCCTCCAAACAGGGTCCAGCCAATGTCCTGGGGCCTTCTCTTGATATATATGTATTTGTATGTACAAATTAAGAACTGCATTAAGTACTAGTAATAAAAATAAAGAGATAAACTGAATCTGCCAGTAGTTTACACCATGTAAATAACTAAGTACATACAAGATATATGCAAAATAATATGATGGGTAATCTCATAAGAGAAGGCACTATCAGCTGGGGTGGGAAATGAAATTTGAGCTGTCTTGAAGAAAGGCAAAGAAATATAGTAATGGTGAGGAGGGAGAGCATTTGAGATATGCACTAGGGCCAATGCAAGAGCATGGGAATGCAGCTAAAATGGGAGTGTTTTGTGGACAGAACAGTAAATAGGTAGCTCCAGCTGGTTCATAGAATATATGAATAAAAAAAATAAAGTGTAAGAAGAATAAAAAGTTTGGAAGGGATAGGTTAAGAAAAGTTTTAACAGTTAAAGAGAAGACTTTCTATTGAGAGGACTGAATAGGAGAAAGATGACATGGTCAGACCTATTTTTTTTTTTTTATAAACCCTTACCTTCTATCTTAGAATCAATACTGGGTATTAGTTCCAAGGTAGAAGAGTGCTAAGGGCTAAGCAATGAGGGTTAAGTGACTTACCCAGGATCATACAGCTAGGAAGTGTCTGAGGTCAAATTTGAACCCAGGGCCTTCCATCTCTAGGCTTGGCTCTGAATCCACTGAGTCACCTACCTGCCCCTGGTCAGACCTATTCTTTAGAAACATTACTAGAAGCTAAGTAGAGAATGTATTAGAAAAGGGAAAATATCTGAGCCAGGAAAACCAATTAGGATACTATTGCTATAAATCAGACATGAGGTTATGAAGAGTTGATCTAGGACAGAATCATTAGACAGAAAGGGGACATATCCAGCAGATACCGTAGAGAACGAAATTAGAAAATATGATAACCAATTGAATATGAAAAGTGAGTGAAGAATCTAGGATGACATTGAAGTTGTGAACTCTGTTGATCAGAATGACAGTGCTCTTGATAGGGAAATTAGCAGTATCAGGGGAATTAGTTAAAGGATTGGGCGTGGGGATAGAAATAATGAGTTTTGTCATGAATGTGTTGAGGTTGAGATGCCTACAGGATTTCTAGTTCAAAATGTCCAGTTGTTGGAATGGGACAGGAACCAGGAAAAGAATAAATCTAGATATGTTCATCTGGAAGTTATCTAAAGGGAGGCAATAATTAAACCAATGAGAGACACAAAACATGTGGTAGATTTCAGGTACAAAACAGATGGAAAGGTCCCATGGTGGTTATGTGATGGTAACACAAATGTAATATTCTTGTCAATTATACAAACAGAACCATATCAATCTCTGATTTTATCATTTGACAGGAACAAGGACTGATGGCAAGAATTTTCTTTTCTAGGTCTTTAATAACTGTGACTTGTAGCACCTACAAGCTTTTGCCAGGGTACATTTCTACAGGAATTTTTCCCCAGGGTGATAACTGAGTGGAATGTGCTGAAAGGACTGTTATTCCCAAGGCTCTTAGGTTCAGGTTCCTGAGCTGTCTAGATCTGAATGTAAAAGGAGATGGCATCAAATTAATAGGGTTGGTTTCACTTACCTAGCACACAGTGCTAGGTATTTCTTCCTCAGGTAAACTTGCTACTTCAGCTGGGAGGACTTATTTGCTCTGTGGATGTTACAACTTGCTCTGTTAGTTACAAACTGGTAGAAATGAATGGTTTCTCTATAAGTGGTGCTTCCCTGGTTTATGGCTGTGATAGTTGGGATAGAAGCATGATAGGTAGTTGGGGTGGGGGGTGGGGGGTGGGGTTAGGGCAAGAGAGTGCTACCACAGCTAGGACTCCTGTATTTATATACCTCATGAAAACCCAGGAAGGGCTGCATCAAGAAGGAAAAGTTTGTCGCCAGAATAAAGTGTTACAGGAAAAAAAAAAAGGCAAAGAGGATGAAGACTGAGAAAAACCTATTAAATTTGGAAGTTTAGTAATTGTTGGCAATTTTGAAGAATAGTTTCACTTGTATAATCAGTTTAAAGTCAGCTTAGTGAATATCGAGAAGAGAGTAAGGTAAGAGGAAGCAAGGTTTCTTGTGGTCAGCCTACTAATTTGGCTTACTTCACTTTCCAACAGTTCATACCAATATTCCTGGGACAATAAGTTGGTGCCTGAATGAACCATGGAAGCTTCTAAAGCCTATTAATGTGGCTGCTGCTGCAGTTGCAGCAAAGGTTACCAAGCACTGAAAAGCCAGGCATAAGTAGAAACGACTCAGCAATTTTGCATTTTGTATAGTTACCAAGAGATTCAGCCATGTTAAACGGAAACAATTTGGAAAGCAATTTAAAAATTCTTCCCAGCCTACAAGACTAGAGGAGTAGGATATTGGTTCTGTTGGTTCAAAGCTGCTTTACTTAATCAGCCAATAGAAAAGTTGGACGGTCATCTCTCGTTTGCATATGCTCCTCCCAATACGGAAACGGCTTTGAACATGCTTCGTCCAATCCGGCGTCAGGGATTCCCAATCTCTCATTTGAATACGCGCACTACAAGTAGCACCGAGTGGACGGAGGCAAGCAGTAGTGTCGAATTTCTCTCTGAGTTTTTACGTCGCTTTTATTTTCAGCGATGCCTGAACCCACCAAGTCCGCTCCTGCTCCGAAGAAAGGCTCCAAGAAAGCTGTGACCAAGGCGCAGAAAAAAGATGGCAAAAAGCGCAAGCGCAGCCGCAAAGAGAGTTATTCCATCTACGTGTACAAGGTGCTGAAGCAGGTCCACCCGGACACGGGTATCTCGTCCAAGGCCATGGGCATCATGAACTCCTTCGTCAACGACATCTTCGAGCGCATCGCCGGCGAGGCTTCCCGCCTGGCCCATTACAACAAGCGCTCCACCATCACTTCCCGGGAGATCCAGACGGCCGTGCGCCTGCTGCTTCCCGGGGAATTGGCCAAGCACGCCGTGTCCGAGGGCACCAAGGCCGTCACCAAATACACCAGCTCCAAGTAGGCTTGGGCAGTGGAAAAGAAAAAACTAAAAATTAACCCAAGGGCTCTTTTAAGAGCCACCTACACTCTCATAAAAGAGGTCTTGGCGCCTAAACATGTAATGTTTAGCTTGAAAATCAACCACAACGTAGTGCTTTTTTGACTAAATCAAGGTCACTTGCCATTTCTGCAGGAAGCATACTGTATCCAATCTCTGGTCTAAAATAAGGTTCTATTTATGATATATAGCAAATTCCTATTCCTCAAGTCATTTTAAATATTTTGTGGCTAGCGTGCCCCCTTCCTTGGTTTTAGCTTTTTCTGTCTTTAATTGTAAGGGAACAACTTCAATGCATTACTGTTGTGAGAATCAAATGAGAATTTACATGTATTCCTCCCGAGTTTCTGAGCTCTGAATTCAGGGGGTCAACTCGATGCATCATCCTAACACAGGTTGCTCATGCCTTTTAACAAGATTTTTAAGCAATATGACTTGTAAAGAAAGATTATTATAGCGCTGGTATGATGGATAAATTGTGTTCATGTGTGGGGACAGAAGCAGTAAATGGAGATGGATATATGAAATACAGGCTAAGTAGTCAGTTTGACAACGGATATGTCAAGAGGGTGACCACAGATATGTCCAAGCCTTTCTATGAGTGCTGTTCTCTCTGTGCATCATCTCTGCCCATGATCCCTAAATGTAGTCAGTCTCACTAATGAAAAGTGCAATCTAATGCCTAGGACACTAGAGAATAGCTGATTTGCCCCTTACCAAGATTCACTAGGTTTAAAGTCACTCCACTTATTAATTCGTTTAACTAAGGGATGGCCAGCCAACTACTTTCCAACACGTGGCATACAATTGAGCATTCTAAGCTCACAAAGCACTCAGAAAAATTAAAAATGTAGTGTAGCGTTACAGCTTCTCTCACTGAGACTGTGGGTGGCTCTGAAAAGAGCCTTTTGCCGTTAATTCGGAACAAAAATGGAATTAAGCTCTCTCCCCTCGAATGCGACGGGCCAACTGTATGTCCTTGGGCATGATCGTTACTCGTTTTGCGTGGATAGCACACAAATTGGTGTCTTCAAAGAGCCCTACTAAATAGGCTTCACTGGCTTCCTGCAAAGCCATGACGGCTGAACTTTGAAAGCGAAGGTCGGTCTTAAAATCCTGAGCGATCTCGCGTACTAGCCGTTGAAAGGGTAATTTGCGGATTAGAAGCTCGGTGGACTTCTGATAGCGTCGGATCTCCCGGAGAGCGACAGTACCAGGTCGGTAGCGGTGAGGTTTCTTCACGCCACCCGTAGCGGGAGCACTCTTACGAGCCGCCTTGGTGGCCAGCTGCTTACGCGGTGCCTTTCCTCCCGTAGATTTGCGAGCAGTCTGCTTTGTGCGAGCCATGAGCAAAAATAAAAGAAAGAACTAGAAACCGCTAAGAAGCCAAAACTTAAGCCGTCTTCCACTGCAGTCCTTATTTATAGACACAAGCCTGCTCTGATTGGAACGTTGGAAATGCTAGCGCTTGAATGATTGGTTAAAAATGAAAGCCTACAAGTGGCTGAATGCATCGACAATTTGAATGGAAATCAGTTCCCATTTTTCTCTCTGGGTTTGTAAGCTGATTTTTCCGTTCATCTCTTCGGCTTCGGGCCTTAATTTTCTGACAGTTTTATATTTTAGCACATACACATGTTAATTTATGCTGCTTAAACCATATTTCAATTTTCACACACAGGTATACTTGATATTTTTCCAGAGAAGTATATTTGATATATTTTCTTAGAAGTGTCGATGTAAAAAGTAAAAGCACAATATGAGAGAGAGAGAGAGAGAGAGAGAGAGAGAGAGAGAG
>NW_025400394.1:0-1165 GCF_016433145.1 Gracilinanus agilis
GCTCTAAACTTTTCGTTTTCAGCTATGATCTTTTCAATCTGGTCATTTCTAGTGTTCATTTTGCTCATCAGTTCATTTGGTTTCTGAGCCTCACTTTCCAATTGCAAGATTCTACCTTTTAAACTGTTATTTTCTTGCCAGATCTCTTCCATTTTCCTCAAAATCTCAGTTTTGAACTCTTCCATAGCTTGTGAGGAGTTTTCCTTATTTGAGGAGTGTCCGGATGCTTGTTTGTTCTCCTCCTCTCTTTGCTTGGTTGTCTGGATTTTCTCCGTGTAAAAGTTGTCAAGTGTTAAAGACTTCTTTTTCTTGTTGTTAATCTTTCTCTTCTGAGCTTCCTGAGACTGGTTCATTAGCCCAGCAGCTTCTCAGGTTTATCCTTGCGCTCAGGGTTGTCCGCGGTCTATTGGCTCCTGAGGTCTGTCTGGTTTTTTGCAAGATCAAGCGCCCTGGTGAACCCCCTTGCTTGATCCTCTGCAGGAGGTTTCTTTACCAGTCTCAGGGCGCTGCTTCCACAGTCCTTTGCCTGTCTGCACTGGTTCCCCACTCAGGGTTTCAGAGGTTTAACTTGTGGCTGTGTCTGCCTCCACCCACCCCTCCACCAGTGCCTGCGCTCTGAGCCTGCGCTCAGAGTTCGCGTGCGTTCTTTGGCTTTTTGGGGTCCCAAATCTTGCTGCTCTCAGGAACAGGCCCTGGAGCTGCCAATGACTCGATGGGTGCCCCAAACTTGCTCTATTTCTTTTTAGCTGGCTTCGGAGCTATAGGTGGTGTGTGTGGAGGGGGTGGGGGTTGGGTGGTTGCTCAGCCCGCGATTTAGTGAGAGCTATTTCACCCCTTTATAGCATGGAAATGTCCCGATTCCACGTACCTTCCACGCTGCACCCTGTTGTGTGGTTCCTCCGTTTGTCTGGACTTGTTTTTTTGTCCCCTTCAGGAGTCTTGTGTGTTTCGGTCAGGAGAGGTTAAGACCTGCTTTTTACTCTGCCACCATCTTAACCCGGAACTCAATTCTAGCAATATTAATAAGATAAAAGGAAGAAATTAAAAGCATAAAGATAGGTAAGAGGATATAAAACTATGTCTTTTTGCTGATAATATGAACATATACTTGCAAAATCCCAGGAACTCACACTAATGAGACAATAGCTTCAGCAAAGTTTTCAGC
>NW_025400395.1:0-1700 GCF_016433145.1 Gracilinanus agilis
GAGGGAGGGAGGGAGGAAGGAAGGAAGAAAGGAAGGATGATGCTTAGAGTAATAAGGAAGTTGTTACTGGTTATCAGATTCTGCTTTCCTCACCAAATTCTGCAGTCTCTTAATGAAACTATAATTTGGCATTGCAGAGCAGGAGAGGCTACATGATATAGTGCTAGATTTGAAGTCAGAGGGATTGGGTTTGAATTCTAGATCTGTTCCTTATAATCTCTAAGACCTTGGGCTATTGACCTAAATGCTCCAGCCTCAGTTTCTACCTATGTAAGATGAGGATATTGGTTCTGAGATCCTTTTCAACTCTAGATTCTAAGGTCACAAGACCCTTCCCTAATTTCTCCATTAAGAATCCTTCCTTGCAATGGCTACAAGAATTCAATAAGCTCTCCATTCTTCTGCCTTCATCTTACTGTAAGCATCAAGTTCTTTTAATAGGGCAAGGTTTGTCTCCTGTGGATTGGAACCTTCTTCACACACCCCAGAATTATATCTCCTGTCTCCCCTTTCTTCCCATCTTCCTCAACTACCATTCAGCATGGTACCAAAGGCTTTTCAGTCACCTCTGCCACTCCCCCTGGATTTCCCACCATCTCATCATTACTAATCTGGAGTATCACCATGGGGACACTCTCCTCAGTTTTCTTTTGCCAATGGCCTCATTACTGGATAGTTCCTAATGGAACCCTGGAGCGTCTGCTTCTCAAGACCTAGCCCCTTGCCAGTGCCCCTCTGAGTGCCACTGTCTCCTTGTTGGCTCCCCAGGATATCCATCCTCTTGCACCAGGGAAAAATTCAAAAAAAGAATACTAGGGACTCACCTTAACAAAGTCCCAAAAGGAGACTCCCACAGCAGGCAGGAGACAGGCTTTCCAGCTCTGGAGCACATACAAAATGCATTTCAATTAAAATGCTGGAAATGTGAAGAGGAAACAGTGCCCCATGGATTAAAGACATGAGATAAATAAGGTACAACACAACCCCAAACTAACACATTAGAGCACCCCCAGAAAGGAGCAATTGGCCCACCTGCTGGAATGCTGGTCAATTGGAATATACTGCCAGCTCGAATCATTGTCTTTCAGCCCAAAATTTGACAAAGCCTCTCTCACAGAATCCTTGTAGACAAGAAAGAGAGATGTGGATTCTATGATAATAAGATAGAGGGACTTAGGAATGCCTGAAAAATCACCCAAAGAGCAGCAATTAATGTATTCTCAACAACCTGGGAAAAGGCTTTTATTATCACATGCCATGGCATTGACCTATTCAACTCTGATACCTATGATTTTTCTGAAAGTATATATAGAATGTGTATTAAATTTGCAGATGACATGAAGGTGGGATTTTAGTTAACATTTTTGATGGCAGAATTTAGATCCACAAAGAACTCAACAAAATAGATCTAAGAAGGATGAAATTTAAAGGGAGAAATGCAAACTCCTACACTGAGGTTCAAAAAATCAATTATGTAATTACAAAATAAACAAATCTGATCAGAGAAATAGTTCAAGTGAAAAAGACCTGGCTGGTGGAGAGTAGTGTAAAGTGAGTGGACCACAAGTTCAATACAAGAAAATGATGTGACATGGAGGCCAGAAAAAGGCTAATGAGATTATAGACTGCATGATTAGAAGCATAAGGTTCAAAGCAGGAGATGTGTTGGGGGCAGAGGAAGGAATAGTTCTACCGTCAGA
>NW_025400396.1:0-1343 GCF_016433145.1 Gracilinanus agilis
TGTAATAGGGCACAGAATCATATCAAACAAATGCAAAAGAGCAGATACAATAAATGTAACCTTCTCAGATCATAATGTAATAAAAATAATAATAATAAGGCATGGCTGAGTTATGAGGTATATGAATCAATTGACAAAAGAAATTAAAAACATCAAAAAATCCAAATATAAGAGAAAAAAATAACTTGTGAAATAAATATAAAATATCAAAGTCTTGGATCTAAAAAATCTAAGTAAAAATAAACCTATAACAGGTCATTGAATCAGGGTCTAATTAAGGTGATTTATGTAATTACGTACTTACCCAATGAGTAGCCAGGACTACAGAAATTCTGCCACCCTATGAAATAAAGAAAAGGGACTGGATTGTGTGAGCCAGGATGGTAGCCAAAATGAGGTATTTGGTAGAATGTGGTTAAGAGAAGACATGCCTCTGACATATGCCAAAATAACCAAAACCATGAACCCCAAATTAGTTCAAATCCTCTTATCTTGGCAGAAAAATTTCATCAATCCCATTGGAATTGGTTGGTCTCTTTGACCTTGTGCTTGATAGGCACTATGAAGTTTAGCTTTGTAATTTTTTGGCACTGTACAGTGGCGGCTCTTTTTATATTCCCTTCTCCTGGAATCAAACAGAATCATTAAGCAAAGTTACATAATTTTTTAAACAATCAATAGTATTATTTCTATAGTCTAAAATTTTGGGGTATGCATTGACATTAGGGTTAATGGACATTTTTAAACTAACCCTAGTGTAAAATTAAAAAAAAAACTTTTTAATACTGGTGATATGTGCTTCAAATAAAAAAAAATAAAACTCAAATACTGCATTGTACATACCAGGAAAAAAATAATAAAAATATTTTAAAATAAAAAATATATAGCTTACAATTAGTGACACACTGTGTCAGCCAAGGAAAGGTAGAATACAAAGATTTCTCACCCAAAAATGAGATCCATTTACTTTTTTAAACTTGGTCATGAATCATTGAGTGAGTGCAAATGATTTTCACAGAGTAACAGCTTTATAAAACAGTAATACAGCAGGTAATGCACATTCAAAATAGTAACAAAATTCACAAAATTCACAATGGCCCAGTTAATGACAATAGCGAACAAAACCACTATCATATAGGATTCATATGTGTCTATATAGCCAATTGCTGTGTGACATTTAAAAAAACCTATGTAATGATGGAAACTTGTCATAAGTTCTATAGATGTAGCAAATATTTCAACCTTGGCAAAGATATTTTTAACAAAGTTTATTACAGCCATCTTTCCAAAATTTGCCAGAAAAGCCTAGAAAAAACACAAACCTCTGTACTGCTAATGAAAAC
>NW_025400397.1:0-1213 GCF_016433145.1 Gracilinanus agilis
TGGCTCCTGAGGACTGAGATCTAGTTTTTTCCAAGGTCAAGCCCCCTGGTGGATTCCCTTGCTTGAACCTCTGCAGGAGGTTTCTTTACAAGTCTCAGGGCGCTACTTCCACAGTCGTATACCCGTCTGCACTGGTTCCCCACTTAGGCTTTAGTTCCTGGTTGTGTTTACCTCCACCCACGCCTCTGCTCAGCCGGTGCTCCGCTCCCAGCATCCGCTCCGGCGCGCGCTCAGATTTCGCGTGCGTTCTTGACTTAATGGGGTCCTAAGTCTTGCTGCTCTCAGGAACAGGTCCCGGAGCTGCTGATGACTCGATGGGTGCCCCAAATTTGCTCTATTTCTTTTTAGCTGGGTTCAGAGCTATAGGAGAGTGTGGAGGGGGTGGGGTGGGGCGGTTGCTCAGCTTGCGCTTGAGTGAGAGCCCTTTTTAGCTTGGAAATGTCTCGATTCCACGTACCTTCCACGCTGTGCCCTGTTGTGGGGTTCCTCCGTTCGTCTGGACTTGTTTTTATGTCCCCTTGAGGAGTTTTGTGTGTTTCGGTCAGGAGAGGTTTAGAGCTGCTTCTTACTCTGCCGCCATCTTAACCCGGAAGCTCTGTATGCATATTTATTATGTGTGTGTGCATGCATGGTTGTACACATACATATGCATATAAACATATATTTATTTAGATGGTGTAAGGATAGATGATAGATAAATGAAAGAAATATACATATATATATCTATATTTTTCTCTGTGTTCATATATCTGTAGATATATGTACTGGTTCATAGATTGATCAACAATTGATCAGTTGACAAGTTGATAGGTAGGCGGGTAAATATGGGAAGGTAGTTACTGGACCTTTGAATGTATTGGTATTGGGACATCCTGGAGGAGAAAAATCCTCTTGATGCAGGTTGGACAATGCTTCACCTCTCATAGTCTTACTTGCCTAGATCTCTGCAAAGTGACTTACCCTGGGTCACACTTGCAGTAAATACCAAAGGCAGGACTTGAAGCCTAGTTTTCTTGGCTTTGAGACCAGCTCTCCCCGCTATTCTAGATTCTGTGCGTGTATGTGTGTGTGTGTGTGTGTGTGTGTGTGTGTGTGTGTATTTTTATGTTTATGCTTATTTGTGTATGTGTGTGTTTTGGTTTCTTGAATCAGACACATTCAAAGAACATAGAGTATGAAAAGTACCAGAATTCAATAAAAGATTTGATATTTA
>NW_025400398.1:0-3009 GCF_016433145.1 Gracilinanus agilis
CAAATTTCTGATACTTAATACAATCAATATAGTCACTTGCAGACAAGAACATTTGTAGAACTTCTATTTTTAGGCAATTTTTCTCATATGGAGCTCTGTCCTGGACATCCTTCATGATAGCAGCAAACCCCTTTGGCAAGAATGCATCTCTCTGTTATATATCTTGATATTAGTGGTCAGAGGGTCATTGAATAAATGTACCTCTGTTGTTATATCTTTAATTAGTCCTAAAACTACTTTCTTCAGGTTAGGATTCATTGATTATGTCCTGTTGCCCATCATACAATTGGCAGTGGAGAAATGGAGGGGAAATACTGTTTATTATGCTCAGCTTGCAGTTTTAACTGAACAAAAAGTCAATAAGCCCTACACATCCATTTTAAGCTAGTTTATTACATTAGCAGAACAGGTACAGTGGAATATCTAGATGAAGATAGTAAATGTTAAAGTTTGTGGAAAGACAAGCACCCTAATGCTGTAGGTGGAACTTTGAATTGGTCCATCTAAACTGGAAAAGAATTTGGAATATGCTAAAATGGTCATTAAAATGTACATATTTTTTGACACAGAGATCTACCTGCTAGGCATGCTTGTCCTCAAAGGTGGTCAAGGATAGAAAGATCCCATAAACACCAAAGTATTTCTAGTAGCATTTTTTTGGAAGTGGTCATAAATAACTGTAAACAAAGGAGATACCTATCATTTAGGAAATAGCTAAACAAATTATGGAACATGAATGTAGTTGAATATTATTGCACTGTAAAAGATAATTAATATGGTGAAAGCAGGGAAACAGTAAGATTTAAATGAACTGATGCAAAATGAAGTAAGAAGAAACAGAAAAATAACATTTACAATGACTATAATAATGTTCAAAAAAAGAATAACAAAACACTGAACTTAAATACCATGTGTTCATTTGGAAAACATGTTAATTATAATAATCAGAGTCCCAAGGAAGAGATATAAAGAATTACCTCTTTCCTTTCTTTGCAGAGGTAGGGAACTATAGATATGGAACATTGCTGCTAAACTTGGTGTCAGTTAACTTTATTAAACAGCATTTTCCCTCTTTTTTTTCTTTTCTTTATTATGAGTCAGCTCTCTGGGTTGGAGGAGAGGTTTATTGGCAAATGAAGCTGATGTAAAAACAAATAGTATCATATGAAAATTTACATATATATAATATAAAAATTTAAAGAAAAAAGAAGTGGCTCCTGATTACACCCATGTCTCCTTTCTACATGTTGCTATGACTTTATCTCTATCTTTACTGCTACCACAGTAGAGGAAATCTCAGTCACATGATCAGAGGGAGGAAGATGAATGAAAAAGGGAGGGCACACAATGCAAAGGAGGTGCCCTAATTCTTTAGTGTGACAAAAACAATCCCACACAGAGAAAGAAGGTCAACCGATTTCCCATGACTGGACAATGATGTTTTGCTAAGTCTCTCTATAAATCATCTCTTAGATCTGGAGGAACATAATTCAAAGAGATAAAAGGCCTGGGAGAGTTTTCCCAGACTACTCAACTTTCTGCTTTATTTTCTTGACAATTTCCTTATTTCCTTTTTTTTTGGTTTGTTTAACTTTGCTTTTGGTGTATTTCTCTATTCATTTTCTAACTTTCATAAATTCCATCTTGATTTATTGAGTGCTTCTTTTGGTTGATATAGTCATTCAACACTTCAGGTTTGCCTCTAAATACCAATTTAATTGGGTTCCATACATTTTGATGTTATATTTATGTTGTCATAATCTTTTAAGAAACCTGTATTGTTCCTAAATTTATTCTTTAACCCAAATATTATTGAATACCATTTTTATTTCAATGGAGATCTGCTGCTTTTGATCATGTTATCATTGTTTACATCTATTTTTATTGCTCTATAAACTATAAATATGATTTACAACTTTTCCCTTTCTAAGTTTACTGTTGGCTTTGAACATGATTTCTTTTGTGTATGTTCTATGTATATTTAAAAAATAAAAGGCTTGTTCATTGTATAAGATTTTATTTAATTTTTAAATTTAATTTTAAAGAACAAAAATGTTTTCTTTTTCCCTTCTTCCTCCCAATTGAAAAAAGAAAATGAAAAACAAAATCCTTGTAACCAGTACATATATATATAGTCAAGTGAAACAAATTCACTCTGTTGCTATGTCCAAAAAGTATATCTCAATTTGCACTTACAGTCCATCACCTCTCTTTGGGGAGATGAATAACATGCTTCATTACTGATCCTCTGGAATTGTGGTTAGTTATTATGTTAATCAGAGTTCTAAAGTCTTTCAAAGTGGTTTGTTGTTACAATGTTATCATTATTATATAAACTGTCCTTTTGGTTGTCCTCTCTGTTTTAGTTTATAAAGTCTTCTCAAGTTTGTCTGAAACCATCCCTTCATTATATGAGAGCATAATAGTAGTCTATCACAATCTTTTTTCATATTTTTTCCAATTTCTCAATTGATGGGAACCCTCTTCATTTCTAGCTTTTGCCACTGTAAAAAGAGCTGCTTTTTTTTTTTTTTTGGTCCCTATTGGTCTTTTTCCTCTTTTTTTTTTTTTTTTTTAAATATTTTTGAAGTATAGACCTATGGATGGTATCACTGGGTTAAAGAATATATGTAGTTTCCTAAGAGAAGTAGTTAGCTGCCACCTTTGGGGGAGCCAACCTATCAGTGGCAGTAGGAATTGGGAGTATGAGTCAAGAGAAGATATTACATGCATTACACTGGTCTATAGTTTCAGGGAAAAACTTAGGGTTATTAAAAAATACTGCATTATTTCTTAGAGACAACTTCACTCTCTGTTTGATTCTGGACCTGAGCAACTCTATTCATTATGCATTCAACTGCATATCACGGCCTAGATAAGAGATATTCTTTATTCACTTAATTTTTCTTTTATAGAAAAGTTGAATTCTTTTAAGTGAATATGGATATCACTTAGGAGACTGCAAATTTCTGATACTTAATACAATCAATATAGTCACTTGCAGACAAG
>NW_025400399.1:0-2211 GCF_016433145.1 Gracilinanus agilis
ATTTGGAATCATGCTCAAAGGGCTATAAAAGAATGCCTGCCCTTTGATCCAGCCATACCATTGCTGGGTTTGTACCCCAAAGGGATCATAGATAAAAAGACTTGTACAAAAATATTTATAGCTGCGCTTTTTGTGGTGGCAAAAAACAAGGGGATGCCCTTCAATTGGGGAATGGCTGAACTAATTGTGGTATCTTCTGGTGATGGAATGTTATTGCGCTCAAAGGAATAATAAACTGGAGGAATTCCACGTGAACTGGAAAGACCTCTCAGAATTGATGCAGAGTGAAAGGAGCAGAGCCAGAACATTGTACACAGAGACTGATACACTGTGATATAATTGAATGTAATGGACTTCTGTACTAGCAGCAATGCAATGACCCAAGACAATTCTTTTTTTTTTTAAACCCTTACATTCCATCTTAGAGTCCATACTGTATATTGGTTCCAAGACAGAAGAGTGGTAACGGCTAGGCAATGGGGGTTTAGTGACCTGCCCAGGGTCATACAGCTAGGAAGTGACTGAGGCCAGATCTGAACCTAGGCCTGGCTCTCAATCCACTGAGCTACCCAGCTTCCCTGACCTAGGACAATTCTGAGGGATTTATGGAAAAGACGCTACCCACGGTCAGAGGAAGAACTACTGGAGTGGAAACACAGAAGAAAAACAACTGCTTGAGCACATGGATTGATGTAGACACAATTTGGGATGTAGCCTCTTAATGACCACCCTAGAGCAATTATCAATAATATGGAAATAGGTCTTGATCAATGACACATGAAGAAACCAGTGGAAATGCATGTCAGTTATGGGGGAGTTGGGTTGGGGGGGAGAGAGTAAGAATATGAATCATGTAACCATGGAAAATTTTTTTCTAGAAAAAAGAAAAAAAATCCATAATGAACCAACAGAAGGGAAGAGAAGAAATTGATTGCTAGACTTCATAAAAATGATAAAATAAAGTTTTTGGGTATTCAAAGATAAAATAAAATAAAATGGAATGCCTCAGGTAGTAGCTGGCTCCTCGCTCACCCAAAGTCTTCAAAAAAAGGCTGGATGACCATTTGTTGGGCATATTGTGGAGGGATTTCTTGGTCATATCAAGGTTGGTTTAGATAGCCTTTCATGTTCCTTTCCAATTTTTAGAATTATTATTAAAACTACATATAAAGGCATCTCTGTCTCTGTCTCTGTCTCTGTCTCTCTCTCTCTTTCCTTGTCTATGTATCTATATCAGAGGACTTATGTTTGAATCTCATTTCTGATGCTTATGACCTTAGATATGATATTCCAGAGCTATAATTTAGAGTTCTATAGAAATATCAAAATCACAAGAAAAAAATCACTACTAGCAGCTTCCTCAACTTTCTTAACCTCCATTTTCTTTTTGGTAAAATGGGAATTTTCATACATATAATAGTTAACTCACTGGGTCATTGTGAGGATCAAATGGTAATGTGTTTATAAGCAAAGTGTTTTAAAAACATTAGAGCACCGTACTAATGTCAACTGGTGTTAGGAGGGTCAACATTTGCTACGATTCTTGTTCTCTAGTCCTACTTGTGCTAAGCGTCATGTTCTAGACCCAGCTTATTGAGACCTAGGCTACTTATTGAATTATTCACACTTTAGTTGACTTTCCTGAATTTCATCTCATGTTTGGGTCAACCTATAGTATCTATAAATGTATTCATCTGGAATACATTCATCTGGAATACTTGACCCTTTGCCTATTAGCCTCATGCTAGCAGCTAGAACACACTAGTCTACCAGAGCCCTTGACCTTGTCAGCTTCTAGCCAAACTGGACAAGATGCCACTCAGTTCTTACATGATGTTAACTAAAGCCAAAACCAATTGCATTTTGTGGGAAAAAAGTCTCAGGTCAAGGATTGATAATTCTTAAGTCAATAAAGTAACAAAGTGGAACAGGACCCAACAATAATCAATGCATTGACCAAGCATTGATGAACCCCTGCTGCACTATGACCAAGCCCAGGAAGTAAGTGTTCCTGCATCTGGAAATGTCTAAGCAGTAGCTAGATGCACATTCACTCAGGCAAGTGTGAAGGAGCTTCATGCTTCAGTGAATGGTGGATTGCACGACTGCTATCCTGTCCTCATCTCTCTGGTTTTGTCATTGACTCAGGGCTAGAAAGCACCAAGTCCTCTTAACTCACGAAAGAGGGAGAATTCTGGTTGAGCTTACAGT
>NW_025400400.1:0-1281 GCF_016433145.1 Gracilinanus agilis
GATCTCTTCCATTTTCCTCAGAATCTCAGTTTTGAACTCTTCCATAGCTTGTGAGGAGTTTTCCTTATTTGAGGAGGGTCCGGATGCTTGTTTGTTCTCCTCCTCTGTTTGCTCGGTTGTCTGGATTTTCTCTGTGTAAAAGCTGTCGAGTGTTAAAGACTTCTTCTTTTTGTTATTATTCTTTCTCTTCTGAACTTCCTGATGCTGATGCTGAGTAGCCATCATTAGCCCAGCAGCTTCTCAGCTTTATCCTCGCGCTCAGTGTCTGTTCGCTATCTATTGGCTCCTGAGGTCTGAATTCTGGTTTTTTCCAAGGTCAAGCCCCCTGGTGGGCCCTCTTGCTTGATCCTCTGCTGGAGGTTTCTTTACAAGTCTCAGGGCGCTGCTTCCACAGTTGTATACCCGTCTGCACTGGTTCCCCACTTAGGCTTTAGTTCCTGGTTGTGTCTGCCTCCACCCACGCCTCTCCTCAGCCTGCTCTCTGCGCCCAGCGTCCTGCTCCCGCGCGCTCAGTTTTCGCGTGCTTTTTTTTACTTAATGGGGTCCTAAGTCTTGCTGCTCTCAGGAACAGGTCCCGGAGCTGCTGATGACTCAATGGGTGCCCCAAACTTGCCCTATTTCTTTTTAGCTGGGTTCGGAGCTATAGATGAGTGTGGAGGGGTGGGGGTGGGGCAGTTGCTCAGCCTGCGATTGAGTGAGAGCCCTTTATAGCCTGGAAATGTCTCGATTCCACGTACCTTCCACGCTGTGCCCTGTTGTGGGGTTCCTCCGTTCGTCTGGACTTGTTTTTATGTCCCCTTGAGGAGTTTTGTGTGTTTTGGTCAGGAGAGGTTAAGAGCTGCTTCTTACTCTGCCGCCATCTTAACCCGGAACCCGGAAATGCTCCCTATCAACCAATTTTTAAAAAAAAACACAACCTTTTATTTAGCATTTGCTATGTGCCAGACACTGAACTGTGTTGGGGATACCAAAAACAAGACAAAAACCAAACCAAACAAAACCATTTTCTGCCCTTGATGAGTATATATTCTATTAACATAACCTATGCTTCATCTTGGAATTCTTGACTCTGTTTAGAGCTCAATTCAAAGCCTTACTTCCTCCATGAGGCTTTCTCTCAACCTTTCCATCCCTTATCCTACCAGTAATTAGTGGTTTCTTTCACTTCAATTTTATTTCCATTATTTTTATTATGTACTTAGTGTGTTCTCTCCACTAGAATGTAAGCTCTTCAAGGGCAGAAATTGTTTTTCTTTTGTCTTTGTATCCCCAATGTTTAGC
>NW_025400401.1:0-1086 GCF_016433145.1 Gracilinanus agilis
GAAGTAGTTCCAGGGAACTGGACACAGGCTTTGGAAGATCTCAAAATACAATTAACTCAAGAATTTAAATTAAGTCAAGAACTTCAGGAACTCAAAATACAATCAAGAGAGGCTGAAGACAATTTGAAAAAGGAAATACATGAGCTAAAACAAGAAAATCAAGTCTTAAAAGCCAGAATTGACCAGCTTGAAAATGAAGCAAAGAAGGCAAAAGATGATCTACAAAGAAAATCAGACCAGAAAAAGAAGGATGACCAAAAAGTAAGGGATGAAATTCAGTCTTTAAAAAACAGAACTCAACAACTAGAAGAAACTAACTTCACAATGCAGCAAGAATATAGAAAACAAAATGAAAAAAACATGAAAAATTTGAGCAGAATATGAAACACCTCATTGATTCAACCAAAGATCTGGAGAACAGACCTAGAAAAGACAACTTAAGAATTATTGGTTTACCAGAACATCATGATAAAAAAAAAGTTTAGATAGCATTTTACAAGAAATTATCAGAGAAAATTACCCAGAAATTCTTGAACATGAAGGAAAAGTGGAAATTGACAGGATCCACAGATCACCTCCTACATTTAATCCACAACTGACAACTTCCAGGAATATTATAGCCAAATTCAAAAACTACCAGACCAAGGAAAAAATATTATAAGCTGCCAAAAAGAAGTCATTCAGATATCAGGGAACCACAGTTAGGATAACACAGGATCTGGCTGTATCTACATTGAAGTACCAGAGAAGGCGTGGAACACAATATTCTGGAAAGCAAGAGAACTAGGGCTACAAGCAAGAATCAACTATCCAGCAAGACTAACTATATTATTGCAGGGAAAGTATGGTCATTCAATAAAATTGAGGACTTCCAAACATTCATCAAGAAAAACCGGACTTAAACAGAGAGTTTGCTGCCCAAACCCAGAAATCAAGAGAATCAACATAAGGTAATTAAGAGAATGGAGGGAGGAGAAAAAAAATTATTTTCTTTAAGGGACACAACAAGTTCAATCAATTTATATCCCAAGAAGAAAAGGAAGGTATTGGCAAATATTAAAAATTATTATTACCAACAGAGTAACT
>NW_025400402.1:0-1061 GCF_016433145.1 Gracilinanus agilis
AGATGTCAGTTTCACAGAAGGAACACTCTCAGATGTCAGTTTCACAGAAGGAGCACTCTCAGATGTCAGTTTCACAGGGGTCACCATGACTCAGAAAGTAAAACAGAGGCTGGATGGTGGAAGGGACCTTAGAATCCAAAACCCTCATTCTATAGACTTTGAAGAGGGGAAGTGACTAGCCCAAGGTCACACAACTGGTAAGAGGAAGAGCTGGGATTCTGTAGTAGGCAAAAGGCCTAGACCTTCAGCATTCTATTTCTCATTAGCTGCTCTTCTTGGTTTTGATTCTACCAACATCTTGCCTCTAGCCGGTACCTTCTGGTGACCTCTTCTCCAGTTTCCTTTTTGTATATTGTCTTTCTCCATTAGACTGTAAGCTCCTTAAGAGCAGGGAAAAGTCTTTTTCTTATTATTTGTATCCCAAGTCTGGATCATAGCAGACAATTAATAAATGTTTATTGACTATTGTCTATTCAGCAACTAAGTGGCTAGTGGACAGAGCACCAGATGCGGAGTCAGAGAGACTTGAGTTCAAATTTTGCTTCAGACACTAGCTATGTGACCCTAGGCAAGTCACTTGAACTCTCTGTGCCTTAGTTAGCTCATCTGCAAAATGGGAATAATAAAAGCCCTTATGTCTGAGGGCTGTTCTTAGGACCAAGTGATATGACACTTACAAAGCTCTTTGTAAACCTACAATGTGGGAGGAGGTCCCCTGAATGCCTGGGTAATCCCACAAAGCAGTGTGGAGCACAGCACGCCAATCTCCCCTGGAGGAGGCAGAAAGGCCGCCTGGAAAGCAGGCCAGACTTGTAGTCCAGAGACCTGGGCTTGAATTCCAGCCCTCTCCCCAGCTGTAACTTACTAGCAGGTCCCCTCCCTCTCTGGGGCTCAGTTTCCTTTTCAAGAAAAAATTCCATTTCAAGGAGGTCGAGTTGATGATAACTAAGCTTCCTTCTAGCCCCGGCCCTCCCCCCAGGCTCAGCTCAGGCCGGCCCCCCATCAGACAGTCCTGCTTCTATCCTGTAGGAGGCCCATGGACTCCCCTCCCCCCAGAGAGG
>NW_025400403.1:0-1703 GCF_016433145.1 Gracilinanus agilis
CAGTCATCCAGGCTCCACATGAAGACAATGAAAGTGAATACTTCCCAAAACAGTCCATCACACTTGCATACAGTTTTAATTATTTGAATAATGTTTTCAAATCCCAGTCTAATTCATTAATAAGCTTCAATTATTGTTCTCATTTTGTAATAAGTTCAAGCCTTTAGACCTTCAAAACATGGAGTTTAAGGTACTGAAAGACACTTTAGGTATAATTAGAGAAACTACTGTCAATAATCTTTGAAGTCAGAAAGATTGGGAGAGGTATCAGAAAATTCTATATAGAAAAATATTGTCATGCTTTTCAAAAAAAGGGGGAATGAACAAACTGTGTTGATTCGTGACAAAATTCTAGAAAATTATTTTTGAAAGAGAAAATTTGTGAGCACTTGGGGAAAAAAAGTGATGATCATCAGGATATAGCATTGGTTCATAATTGACAGAAAACTGATTTCTCATTTTTTCCCCTAAAGAGTTACTAGACCATTCGGTTGTAGGAATGTTATAGGCTTAACTTATATGGATTTCAGTAAGTTATTTGTGAAGTTTCATATTATGCCCATATGGCCAAAATTTTAAAAAACATGAATTTGGCAATAATACAGAAAAGTAGATTTGTAACTTATGAAACCTCAGTATCTCTCAAAAATTAAGAAGTCAATGTCAACTTGAAGGGGATTTGTTATAGAACTTTGAGCTTGACCCATACCCATCAAAAGTTTTATCAAGTATTTTTGATCAAAAAATAACTCATTTTTGTATAGTACTTTAAAATCTATGAATGACTCCCTCACAACATGATGAAGATAGCTGTGTGACCATTGGCAAGTCTCTTTACCTTGTTTACCTAAGTTTCCTGATTTATAAAATTAACTGGAGAAGGAAAAGGAAGACTGTACCAGTATCTTTGTCAAGATGGAGTCACAAAGAGCAGGACATGACTAAAAAATGACAACAGATAGTGCAAAGCAGGGAAAAGAAATAAGAATTTAAGTACTTTGTTTTACTAGGTACTATACCAAGTTCTGGGGCTATAAACATGAGCAAAAAGATAAGCAATGTCTACCCTCAAGTAACTAACATTCTAATGGGTGAATACAACATAAAACAGGTAGCTAAAAGGGGGTTAGAGAGAATGAAGCTAACTTCTCTCAGGCATGATGTTAAAGTCTAAAAAGTGAGAAGCAGAGCCAGGAAGAAAATGAAGGCTAGCTGGTCTTGGTCTCTCTCTGAAATGGTGACCCCAAAAGGAAGTTACTAATAAGAGAAGGGAATTGGCATGTGAAACTAGGGCAAAACAATAGCAGAGGCATGGTGTTGAAGTCCGTCAAGTCAGAAACCTAACACTTTTTGACAGACAAAGCCACTGAGCTCTGAGAGGTTAGTATTGTACTCATTATGGCACTACTAGTAAATGTCTGAGTTGGGAATGAATCTCGGTGAAATGAATCCAAAATACAATTTAGATGGTATGTTTATTAAATTGGCAAATGACCAAAAAACTCAATGAGGAATCATTGAAGTTTATAACTGGTTAGAGATCTGTGTATTTATAGGTAGTTAGGTAGCCTGGTGGATAGAATATTGGACTTTGAGCCAGGAAGACTGGAAATTGAATTGAGTTTCAGATCTTTAACTAGCTGTATAACACTAGATAAGTGGCTCATCCATTCTCAACCTCAATTTCAACATGAAAAATGGGA
>NW_025400404.1:0-1086 GCF_016433145.1 Gracilinanus agilis
ACTTCCTTATTGCTGGCCATTGTTAGCCCCGCCCCTTTTCAGCTTTGTCTTTGCACTCAGGGTCTGTCTGGGTCTTGCAAGCTCCGGGGGGCTCCGGGCTCTCCTTGTCCTCGGGGTCAGGCCTCCTGGTAGTTCCCCGTCTGCCCCTCTGCCCGAGGCTCCTTCATTAGTCTTTGGGGCTGCTTCCACAGCCGCCCTCCGTCTGCACAGGGTCCTCTCTGGAGGTCCAAGCCTGGGCTGGAGATCGTTATCCAAGCCTAGGGCACTGCCTTTGCCTGCACAGATGCTCTTAGGGCCTGCCTTCACCCCCGCAGAAGGTAGTGAAAGTCCGTGGGCTGGAGATCTTTATTCACACCTGAGGTGATGCCTTCAGTGCTTGGGAAAGGCTGTGTTTTAGAGGCCTTTGTCCTGGCCGAGGTGGTGCCTTCACCCACGTGGGCGCTCAGGGAATGTCCTTGCACGCCCCCAGCCACCTGGGGTCCCTCGTCTTGCTGCACACAGGTACAGGCTCCAGGGCTGCCAGTGATTATCTGGTTGCCCCAGTCCTGTTTACCCGCTTGTGCGTTGGCATTGTGCGAGGTGTGCGGTGTGGGGGGTGGGGAAGGGGCTTCTTCCTCTTGTGTTTTAGTGAGAGCTGTTTCACCCCTTTATAGCATGGAAATGCCCCGATTCTGTGTACCTTCAATGCTGCGCCCTGTTGTGGGGTTCCTTCGTTCCTCTGGACTCGTTTTTATTTCCCCTTGAGGAGTCTTGTATGCTTCGGTCAGGAGAGATCGAGCAGCTGCTCCTTACTCTGCCGCCATCTTAACCGGAAGTCCCTGAGCAAATTGTATTGAGATCAGTGAAACTCAGAGTTGGAAGGGATCATAAAGATTTTTGATAAACAATATCTGTCTCTTGTCACTCCTCAGAGGTGGTTATCTTACTCTGACTGAGCTGAACTGGACCCTTCAGTCCCCTGGATATATCCAGTATTTCCTGAGGATGATAATGTACTGAGCCGATTTGAGTGATTTACCAACTTGATTTAATTCAATCCGACAAATATTTATTAGTGTCTATTACGCGCTATGTATCCCTATACTT
>NW_025400405.1:0-1527 GCF_016433145.1 Gracilinanus agilis
TCTTGCTGCTCTCAGGAACAGGCCCCGGAGCTGCCAATGACTCGATGGGTGCCCCAAACTTGCTCTATTTCTTTTTAGCTGGCTTCGGAGCTATAGATGAGTGTGGAGGGCGTGGGGGTGGGGTGGTTGCTCAGCCCGCGATTTCGTGAGGGCTGTTTCACCCCTTTATAGCATGGAAATGCCTCGATTCCACGTACCTTCCACACTGTGCCCTGTTGTGGGGGTTCCTCCATTCGTCTGGACTTGTTTTTATGTTCCCTTGCGGAGTTTTGTGTGTTTCAGTCAGGAGAGGTTAAGAGCTGCTTCTTACTCTGCCGCCATCTTAACCCGGAACCGCTCAATAGCTCATTACACACTTTTTAATGTGCTTATTGATAGTTTTGATTTCTTTATCTGAAAATTGCCTATTAATGTCCCTTGCCCATTTGTCAATTGGAGAATGGCTTGATTTTTTTGTACAATTGATTTAGTTCCTTATAAATTTGAGTAATTTGTTGTGTGCAGATGCAAAGCATGGAATCCCTGCAAATTTACAGGGAGAGCCTCACCCAGAATTCCAGGGGACCCCCCTGGAGAACTTTGGGTGAGGGGCAGTTGAGAAGGGTTGAAGACAGTTAATTTGTGGGATTGGATGTAAGCAGATACTCTGCTTGTTTCTCCTGACTTGGGGTTTCTTCTGAGAAACCATTGTAGCTTAAGCCAGTAGTTTCTACTCAGAGTTAGCCTATTTGTCAATTCTATTCTTCATTAATATAATTATATAATTATTTAGTAATTAGAGAGTAAGATATTTATCTATAGCAAGAGAGTCAGTTTTAGTTAAGTGCTTCATCTCCTCCAGTGAGGATGGAGAAGGGGGCATCAATTTAACAGATTAGGGTCACCTTTCATTTATCCTAAACCCTTCATGGATTTATATAATTTTCCTTGTTAATTCCTAATATAACTTTTTACCTTCAAAGCTGTGCCTGATAATTATTTGGAAGATACTTACAATTCAGTCTGAACTTCTAGATTGAATCCTGTTGGCTGCCAGTTTAAGATCTCCTCTGTCCTCAACAGTTAGATAACTAGCTGTTATATCTCCTCTAACTGACCTGAGAGGAATATAAATTTAAGAAAGGAACATTATTGGGGTTTCAGCCATAAGAGAAACTTACCAGAAGAATCCTATTCCTGTCTTCATTACCAACTGAAGCAGAAGCAGTTAGAGGGGGAGGGGCTTGAGAGCCAGGCGTGTTTTACCCCCTCCTTTCCTCACTGTAGCCTGTCAATCTAGGGCTCTTGACTTAAAGCTATATTTGGCCCTGAAACATTTATCTGCTTCTCCAAACTATCTGTTATTATAATCATAACAATTAGACCTCTGTCAGAGGTTTTTGTTATAAAGATTTTTTTCCCCCAATTTGTTGCTTCCCTTTTAATTTTGGTTGCATTGGTTTTGTCTTTATAAAACCTTTTTAATTTAATGTAATCAAAATTATTCATTTTCATTTTGTACTTTTTTCTAACTCTTCTTTGGTCTTG
>NW_025400406.1:0-1528 GCF_016433145.1 Gracilinanus agilis
TGTGTGTGTGTGTGTGTGTGTGTGTGTGTGTGTGTGTGTGTGTGTGTAAAGAACTGGACTAAAATCCCAAGCCAAAGATCTGACTCTTATTTTGTGGGCACAAAATACACAAGCCAGTGGTCTGCAGACATGCCCAGTTTGTGTGGTCAGAGACATCTAGTTTCCAGATTCTATAGATACTTTAAACCCTTACCTTCCATCTTAGAATCAATACTGATCATTGGTTCCAAGGCGGAAGAGCAGTAAGGGCTAAAAATGGGGGTTAAGTGACTTGCCCAGGGTCACACAGCTAGGAAATGTCTGAGGCCAAATTTGAACTCAGGATCTCTCATCTCTAGACCAGGCTCTTAATCCACTGAGCCTCTTAGCTGCCCTCCAGCTTATTTTTTTTTCACCAATTACATATGTTAAAATTATTATCTGGGATAAGATGGGTGCCACCTTGACTGACAGGGATAGCAATTGAGAGATTCGGAATGTTCCCAGGTGCCGCGAGCCAGGGGCAGCCAGGTTGACCCCACCCTATAAATACCCCTTAGGAATGACAGTTGAGAGGTCTCAGAACTCAGAGCTGAGACTTGAGAAAACTGCTCTTGGAGCAAGAACTGGGAGAGGGAGGTGAAGGGTGAAGGGTGGAAGAAGAAGAGGGTAGGCCAGATCCAAACCTGACTGAGAGATAGTTAGTGATCCATCAATATTATTGGTAGAAGAGCTGAGAGAATACACAGATCATCAATTCACATTTACCTCAATAGCCTTCCCTATTCTCTGACTTGGCTGTGGCCAGGTCAGGTCAGAGTTAGTGAGGGGGTGAAGACCTCAAGCCTCTACCAGCCTAGCAATCTCCAGTCCTGATCAACAATTAGCTTAGTAACCATACCATAGCAATAGGGTTCCCAATCCCCAAACCTATTACCTTGTTATCCTTTCCCCATCAATAGATAATACAGTGTTTAATAAGTACCTTCCTAAGTGGTTATTCTATTACAACCCTTGGGAAGGGAGAATCAATACACAGTCAGATACCAATCGTTTCCAAAGCCAATCAATAGCCTATTAACAATTAATTTAACCTCAGGTTGGGCCTAGAGAGGTTAACCATCTACCTAACTTCTCAAGAGGTCCCAACCTGGGCAACTGTTAGAAAGAAGTCACTGACAGGTTTAACCAACAAAGCCTGTCAGGAAGAAGAGGGATAGATTACAACTAATAATAGCAACAACTATTGTGAGAGGAGTGGGTGTTCCTCCTTCACTAACTATAGCTGGCTTAGGTCTTGGGCTCTGATCCCTCCTTCATCTATACTATCCCTAAGATCTACACACCAGCCATCCTCTGATATCTAGAAGGAAGATCTCTAGGGAGATAGTAACAGTAAGAGGAGATATACAAAAGAAAGAAAGAAACAAGATCAGATCTCAGATCAGATCAATCTGATATATATATATATATATATATATATATATGTGTGTGTGTGTGTGTGTGTGTGTGTGTGTGTGTGTGTATATATATATATATATATATATAC
>NW_025400406.1:6528-27837 GCF_016433145.1 Gracilinanus agilis
TTTGCTTGGAAACTCTTGAATTTGGCAATTATATTTCTGGGTGTTTTCTTTTCTTGATCGAATGTCGCAGGTGTTCTATGAATCCTTTCAATGTCTATATTGCCCTCTTGTTGTAGGACTTCAGGGCAATTTTGCTGAATTATTTCTGTTAGTATGGAGTCCAGGTTTCTATTAATTTCTGGTTTTTCTGGAAGACCAATTATTCTCAAATTGTCTCTTCTCGACCGGTTTTCCTGGTCTGTCACTCTCTCATTGAGATATTTCATGTTTCCTTCTATTTTTTCAGTCTTTTGACTTTGTTTTATTTGTTCTTGTTGTCTTGAGAGATCATTAGCTTCTAATTGCTCAATTCTGGCCTTTAGGGATTGGTTTTTAGCTATAATCTTTCGGTTTTCAGCTATAATCTTCTGGTATTCCTTTTCAATCTGGTCATTTCTGGTGTTCAATTTGCTTATCAGTTCATTTGGTTTCTGAGCCTCACTTTCCAATTGCAAGATTCTACCTTTTAAACTGTTATTTTCTTGCCAGATCTCTTCCATTTTCCTCAAAATCTCAGTTTTGAACTCTTCCATAGCTTGTGAGGAGTTTTCCTTATTTGAGGAGGGTCCAGATGCTTGTTTGTTCTCCTCCTCTGTTTGCTCGGTTGTCTGGATTTTCTCTGTGTAAAAGCTGTTGAGTGTTAAAGACTTCTTTTTCTTGTTGTTAATCTTTCTCTTCTGAACTTCCTGAGACTGGGTAGCCATGGTTAGGCCCAGCAGCTTCTCAGGTTTATCCTCGCGCTCAGGGCCTGTCCGCGGTCAAGCCCCCTGGTGGACCCCCTTGCTTGATCTTCTGCTGGAGGTTTTTTTTACAAGTCTCAGGGCACTGCTTCCACAGTCATATACCCGCCTATGCTGGTTCCCCACTCAGGGTTTCAGAGATTTAGCTCGTGGCTGTGTCTGCCTCCACCCAAGCCTCTGTGGAGCCTGAGCTCTGAGCTAGCCTGAGCTCTGCTCCTGCACTCTGTGCCCTAAGCCCGCGCTCAGATTTCGGGTGCGTTCTTTGGCTTTTTGGAGTCCCAAATCTTGCTGCTCTCAGGAACAGGCCCCGGAGCTGCCAATGACTCGATGGGTGCCCCAAACTTGCTCTATTTCTTTTTAACTGGCTTCAGCGCTATAGGTGGTGTATGTGGAGGGGGTGGGGGTGGGGTGGTTGCTCAGCCCGCGATTTAGTGAGAGCTATTTCACCTCTTTATAGCATGGAAATGCCTCGATTCCATGTACCTTCCACGCTGTGCCGTGTTGTGGGGTTCCTCCGTTCGTCTGGACTTGTTTTTATGTCCCCTTGAGGAGTTTTGTGTGTTTCGGTCATGAGAGGTTAAGAGCTGATTCTTACTCTGCCGCCATCTTAACCCGGAAACCCTGAATCAGATTGTTTTGATGATTACTGCTTTATCATACAGTTTAAGATCTGGTACTGCTAGTCCATCTTCCTTCACAATTTTTTATTAGTTGGCATGATATTCTTGATCTTTTTTCCAGATTAATTCTGTTATTATTTTTTCTAGTTCTATAAAATTATTTTTGGTAGTTTGATAGGTACATCACTGAATAAGTAAATTAATTTAGGTAGGATTGTCATTTTTGTTATATTAGCTCAGCCTGCCTATGAGCAATTAATGTTTTTCTAATTGTTTTGAGCTAGTTTTATTTGTATGAAAAGTGCTTTGTAATAATGTTCATATAATTCCTGTTTTTGTCTTGGCAAATAAATTTCCAAATATTTTATATAATCTAGAGCACTGATGGGCAAACTTTTTAAAGAGGGAGCCAAAGGAAAGGAAATGCTCATCTGTCAGTCTGTTTCTAAGGCAACTCTTTCAAAGTTTCATTGTATTGTATCCTATTCATTATATTCATCAGATTAGGAATAATGTCATGAGGCCTGATAGAACATTTCAGGGGGCTGCATCTGGCCTTCAGGCAGTATTTTGCCCATCACTGATCTAGATTTTAAATTGATTTTAAATTGAATTTGTCTTTCTAAGTCTTCCTGCTGGACTTTGTTGGAGATATATAGAAATGCCAATGATTTAGGTGAGTTTATTTTGTATCCTGCTACTTTGCTAAGGTTATGCATGATTTCGACTGGTTTTTAACTTGATTCCCTAGGATTCTTTAAGGATAGCATCATTTCATCCACAAAGAGTTTTGTTTCCTCATTGCATGTGAATAAAGGAAAACAAACTCTTTCTCTGATCTATCTAAAACTTTATTTAAAAGGAAAAAACCCAGAGCTCTAGCCACCTGAAATTAACTAAGCCCCCATTATACTGAGTCTTCTCAGATTCAAAGTTCAAAGTTTCCTCCTTGGCACAGGATTGATCCTTATAGACCATTCACAGCTCAGAAGTAGAGGGGGCATGGCCCCTCCCTAGCATGGGATTGGTCCAATTCAAGACCAATACCACTCCAGGAAGTAAGGGGGAGGGACCCCTGGGGCATGCTGGGGGATGCAGTTCCCCTGGCCACAATATTTTAAAGCCCACATTCCCCCCTGTGATCCTTTGGGATAACAGACTAAATATACATACATTCTTGCAAGGGGAAAATACAACCACCTTGGGATAATGAAACAAAAGGGAAATAAGAACAAAACCAACCAGGTGGCAGTCCCCTTCTGCACAACAAAGTACATATAAAACAAATGCATTTTAATAAAACAAATTAATTTAACATAACAAATGAATTTAACCCCCCAAAGTTCAATTTAGAATATCCAGTCTGCTCAGGATCTCCTGGAGCAGTGTGCGGTCTCTGTGGGCATCTCCATAGCATCTTCTGCAAGGAATTCAGTCTCTGGATTCCAGGAGGCAGTAAATTTCTTACCCTTAAAACTACCCTTCAAAACAACTTAAACTTTTCATATGAAATAAAAACACATTCCCCCCTGAAGAGGATATAAAGAAACATAGGAATCACACAGGGATACATGGCTGAGTTCTGAGGCATATGGATCATTGTCAAAAAAAAAATCAAAAAAATCAGAAAAATTCCAAATTTTATATGAAAAAAAAATCCTAAATAAGGAAAAATAAAATCACAACAGGTCCTTGAATAATGGCCCAATTAAAGTAATTTATGTCCTATACGTCTGTAGCAGCAATCATGCACTTACCCACTTAGTAGCCAGGACCACCGCAACATGAAAAATGGAAAAGGGACTAAATTTTTAGCTGCAAATGGGAAATAGCATTCCCTGGTCTCGTCTTTCATCATCTCTCAGGGATAGAGGAGCCAGAATAGCTACTTGTTAAGTACTTGATAAAAAGTATTTCACAAGGAGTGTGGTCTGATTACTTTTGATTTCTTCAACTGGGTACATGTTCTATTCTCCCCCAAGCCCACATCCCAAGAATGTAATTTTTTAAAACCCTTATCTTCTGTCTTAGAATCCATACTGAGTACTGGTTCCAAAACAGAAAAATGGTCAGGGGTAGGCAAAGAAGATTAAGTTACTTGCCCATGGTCACACATGTAGGAAGTATCTGAGGTCAGATTTGAACCTAGGACCTCCCATCCCCTGAGCCACCTAGCTGCCCTCTTGTAGCCTTCTTGAAGGTCTGCTCTTTGTCTTCCCAATCAAACACAATTCCTTGTCCACAGTAGATGATTAATACATAATTCCTGAGTTGAGTAGAATTCTCCATCTGGCTTCATCTTGCCTCCAACACTTAGTCACTTGTGGGACCCTGGGCAAGTCATTTCAGTGGCCTTGTGCCTGAGTTTTCTTAACTGTTGAATGAGAAGGTTGGACTAGGAGGGCTCTGAGGTCCCTTCTAGTTCTAGCTCTAGATACTAAGTCACATAGCCTTCCTGGGACTCAGTTTCTTCATATGTAAAATGGAGGTCTCCATGACCTCTGAGGTCTTTTTTACCTTTAGACCTCTATCACTCTAAAACCTCACTATTACCTCAAGCTACAGTCTTCTTCATCCCACAGAATCTTCTGTTCTTGATTGCTTCCCTTCACATCAACTGGGAAGCAACATGGTACCCAGGAGATAGGGGAAGTGGAACAACTTGGAGGAGATTCCCAAAGGGAGACCTGCTTTCTCCAGGCCGATGAGAGGTCACTTTATCCAGAGACCTCAGACCATTAAAGAAATTTTTTTAATGATCAAGCATTTATTTTCTCTTTCTCCCACCCCACCCCAACTACTGAGGGAAAAAACAAAATAAAACAACCTAGTAAAAAATGTCTAATCAAGAAAAATGAATGCCCCTCCTGGCCATATTCAACAATGTGTGTCTCAATATGCATCTTTAGGCCATCCCCTCTCTGTCAGGAGGAGGGCAGCAAGTTTCCTCATCAGTTCTTAGGAATCATGGCTAATCATTACACTGATCATAGCTCTTAAACCTTAGAAAAATATTCATTTTTATCAAAAATAATATGGAAATAGACTTTGGGTGATACCCAGTGAAATTGCTTGTGAACAGGAGGGAGGATGGAAGTGGGGAGGGAGACAACAAGAATCATGTAACCATGGAATACATTTTAAAAATAAAAGAAAATTTAAAAGAAAAAAGGAATATATTCATTTTTATCAATCAGTAAAAATTTATTAAGCACCTTTTACTTGCTATGCCTGCAGATACAAAAAGGGATAAAAGACAGTCCCTGCCCTCAAGGAGCTTACAGTCCAATGAGGGAGACACCATGCAGACACATCTATACAAAGCAAGATATAGACAGCATAAGTAGGAAATAGAAGGGATGGAGAAGGGCTCCAATAAGAGAAGGGATTTTTATAGTGTAACTTGTAGAATAAATTGTTCTCATGGTTCTGCTTCCTTCACTCTGCATCTGTTCGTATGTCTTCCCAGGTTTCTCTGAAAGTGTCCCTTTCATCATTTTTTTTTAAACTTCTTACCTTCTTAGAATCAGTACTGTGTATTGGTTCCAAGGCAGAGGAGTGGTAAGGTAAGGGCTAGGCAATGTTAAGTGACTTGCCCAGGGTCACCCAGTTGGGAAATGTCTGAGGCTAAATTTGAACCCAGGACCTCCCATATCCAGACCTGACTCTCATCTACAGAGGCACTTAACTGCCCTTCTTCATTATATTTTACAACAGTATTCCATTCCATTCATCTAGTAGATCTTGTCCAGCCATTCCCCAATGGACGGGCACTTCCCTAGTACTTCTCCCCAGGAGTGTGCTGGAGCCACTTGGATCAGCTCTTAAGAGCTAATTCTTCCCTTTTCAGTGAGAACATTTATACATCCTGGCAACTGGCAAACACAACAAATCAGGGCTTGGCTTTTTTTTGTTGATTTTATTTATTTGTCAATGGCCTAACCTTAAAAAGCTATTAATAATGCAGATTAGATTGAACATGTTGTCCTGCTCTCCATTTCCTCCTCTTCTCCAATGGTTGTTTAACATTGGCCAGCTCGCCTGCTTGGGCTGGCCACCAGAAAGTGTAGTTATGGACATAAACTCGGAGAACTAAAACTCCAACTGGTGGGAAAAGGGAGAAGACCTAAATTCATTCTGCAGGACTGGAAGCTCCTGGAGGGCAGGGATTGTCTCTTGCTTCTTTTGGCATCCCCAATGCTTAGCATGGTGTCTGGCACAAAGCAGGTGTTAAATACACATTTATTGCTTTATTTGATTTAAGCCCGGTTCTCCCTGTTTATTTGCTATGTGACTGGGGAATTTCATCTCTCTGACTTTATTGTCACTCAGGGATATTGTAAAAGCCACATGAAATAAGGTAGAGAAGGCATTTTGTAAGTAAAAAATTGGTATACAAATAACATGTACAATGAAATCCAGCCTCACACACCTACTAGCTAGGGGACAAAAGTCACTTTGCCTCTGCCTCAGTTTCCTCATCTGTAAAAATTGGGATAAATAATAGTATGGGCCTCTCAGGGTTGTTGTGATGACAAAATGATATAATATCTGTAAAGTGCATTATAGACCTTAAGGTGTCATATAAATGCTAGTTGTTATTATTGTCAGGTTTTTTTTATTATTGTTATTATTACTTAGACTGGAAACTGATGCAAGGCAGGAGTCATGGGTTTTCTCCCTCTACTGTGTCTCTTGCAGCCACAGAACTGGGTACAACCTGGGCACTATTAAAAATATATATATCTTTACTTCTCTATTTTAGAATCAATATTGCATGCTGGTTCCAAGGCAGATATATGTGTGTGTGTGTGTGTATCCAGGTATCTCTTCCACATCATAACTTTCCCCCTCATGGTTTTGACATGTTGTGGGTTGGCGTGTAAGAAATCAAATGGGAATTTGGGGGGAGTTTAGCAGAAGCCAAAGATGACACAGAAAAAGTTTAGAAACTCAGAAATGCCTACTCCCTGGAAATTTGCAACAAGGTGCTGTAGCACCCCATCAAAGTAAAAGGAAACATTCGGTCTTCTCTCTATGGTCCAAAGAGCACCAAAAACTTTACTGAGCTTTTACCGATCCCTGGGGCACCATGCACCTACCCCTGGTGATACGGAGGGGATAACCGTATATATCATTTTTAACAGTGTTAGTGTAAATGTACATACAAACATACACGTACAGATATACCAGGAGAGGAAGAGAATATAGTTTATATAATAAAATTAGGGCTGTTAGATGGTGCAGTGAATAGAAATATAAATGGAGCTAACAGTGGCCTGAAATCAGGACGACTCATCTCTCCCTGAGTTAAAATCTGGCCTCAGACACAGATTAGCTCTGTGACCTTGGGAAAGTTGTTCAATCCTGTTGGCCTCAGTTTCCTCATCTGTAAAATGAGCTGGAGAAGTATTTGGGAAACTATTCCAAGATTTTTGCCAAGAGAACCCCAAGCGAGGTCATAAAGAGTAGAACATAACTGAACAATACCCTATTAATTATAAATTATCATAACATTTTTAATAATTTAGTTTATAGGCGACTCTAGTAAATTATATGTTATAATTTAATAATAATTATGTAGTTTTTAAAACAAGCTCACAGACTATAGGTCAAGAAGGCCAGACTTCAGCCTTCCTACCTCTCCGGGGCTATTTCCCTGCTAATGGCCTCTTGTCATTTCCAGAAGGTTAGAAGGGAGGGTGAGGGTGAAGGGAAGAGGAGGATGGGTGGGGAGGGAAGGTCAGCTCTGTAAGAGCTTATTTGCTGCCTCCTCTGAGGACGAGATGAATAATTAACAGGGCTCTGGCCCCAAGAGCCCCGAGCCATCATTTCTGGGCTAACAGGAGCCACCAATCTGTCACCAGAGGCCGAGTCCATAAAGCTTTCTAGGCCAAGCGGAGTCACCTTTGAGGCTAACATGCCAGGGAAGAATGAGATCATCCCACCAGTAGCAGGCACACCATCATTCACAGCAAAGTCACTCTTTCTGCTAATGGCACCAGCATCCTCACCCTCACTCAGGTTGCAAATGCTCCTCTGACTTCTCTCTTCTCCTTTCTCTCTACATCCAATAACTGGCTAAGTGTCTTCTGGAAAAGTTGGGGCAACGTGACTCTTTACAGGGGGAAGAGCCGTGGTCTTGGAAGAGCAGAGTCCAAATCCAACTTCAGGGACTTACTGGCTGTGTAACCCTAAGCAAGTCATCTCCTCTCTCAGGCTCAGTTTTCTCATCTGTAAAATGGGGATAACAATACCTTCTCACTCACAGGGTTGTTGTAGGGAACAAATAAATGAATTAATCCTTGGGTTTTTTTTTTTTTGCAAATGTTAATGCCTGATATAAATGCTGGCTGTTATTCTCCTGCTCTCTTTCCTTTCCACTCACCTAGACAACAACAGGCATGTATTACGTCTTACCTGAACTACTGTAGTCAAGACAGTTGAATTGTCGAAAAGCAATCTTCCTCATTGCTGAGCCCCTCACTGTTTTCCTCCTAACTTTTTTTTTAATTTTAAACCCTTAACTTCTGTGTATTGACTTATAGGTGGAAGATTGGTAAGGGTAGGCAATGGGGATCAAGTGACTTGCCCAGGGTCACACAGCTGGGAAGTGTCTGAGGCCGGATTTGAACCCAGGACCTCCTGTCTCTAGGCCTGGCTCTCAATCCACTGAGCTACCCAGCTGCCCCCTTCCTCCTAACTTTTTAGTGGCTCCTCATTACCTAATAGCACTGCCCCCCCCCAAAGACCTCCACTCTCTGACCTACCTCTCATAGACAACTCAGCACAATGGAAAGTGGGTTGTCTTTTGAGTCCAAGGACCAGCTCTGCCACTTTTTACCTAGATAACATTGGGTAAGGTCCATGGGATGATGTAGAGTCCAGACATAAATGAACAACGAAAGCTAATTAATATTAATTGATTAAATGATGCTGGGGCACTAATCACTGGCAGTTAATATTGGGGAGAATATAAGGGAATGGGGCCTCCTCCCAGTGGCGTTAGAGAAAAATGACCCCAGGCCTTCAAGGGTATTCCTACAACCCTAATGAAAGACATGGAACCTTATCTGAGGACTCCAGTTGTCAATGTGAATGGGATAAGAATATAATCAAGATTATATGGCATACATAAGCATTGGAGGAGAGATTTGAACTCGGCTTCTCTCACTTCAGAACTTCCTGTTGTATCATTCTTTCTTCCATTAAAAGATTTTTAGAGGTTCTTTTAAAAATCCCACAAGCTAGGGTTTATACCCCAAAGAGATCATAAGGAAAAAGACTTGTACAAAAATATTTATAGCCTCCCTCTTTGTGGTGGCAAAAAATTGGAAAATGAGGAGGTATCCATCGATTGAGGAATGGCCGAACAAATTGTGGTATCTGTTGGTGACGGAATACTATTGTACTAAAAGGAATAATGAACTGGAGGAATTCCATGTGAACTGGAAAGACCTCCAGGAAGTGATACAGAGTGAAAGGAGCAGAGCCAGGAGAAGCTTATACGCAGAGACTGATACACTGTGGCACAATGTAATGGACTTCTCTATTAGCAGCAATGCAGTGATATGGGACAATTCTGAGGGACTTAAGAGAAAGAATGTTATTCACATCCAGAGAAAGAACTGTGGGAGTAAAAACACAGAAGAAAAACAACTGCTTGATCACATGGGTCAGTGGGGATATGATTAGGGATGTAGATTCTAGATGATCATCCTAATACAAATATTAATAACATAGAAATAGGTCTTGATCAATGACTCACGTAAAACACTGTGGAACTGCTCTTCAGCTATGGGAGGGAGTGGGGGGAGGGGAAAGAAAGAACATGAATCTTGTAACCATGGAAAAATATTCCAAATTAATCAATTAAATAAAATTTTTCAAATAAAAAAAATCCCACAAGCTAGACGTGATCCTCCAAAATTAATACACAGAACTCTTGCCTTCTGATCTTAAGCCGACCTTTACAACTTTCAATGTGGCAGGCCAGTTAATGATGCTGAAGTCAAGTTTATCATTACCTATATGTTATCTCCATTTATACTCCTAATAAGTAGTAGTAGTAATAATAATAAATTATGCCATGCAGGACTCAGTCAGCCTATTTTATTCTACTAATGTCACAAAATGAGATTAAATGGTTTCTTGCTAAGAGTCTTCTTGAAGTTTGTCGGGACTCCAGGGTAGTAGGTGTTCTGCTGGGTTAGCTATGGGCCTAGATAACAAAGAATTTGGCATCCTACTCATTCTTCCTCTGAACCCCCGAAAATCTACAGGACACATCAGACTATTCCTGATTTTCTTTCTTTATTACTTATTCTATGGTGTGTTATTTCCCCTCAAAGGTCCCATAATACCCATCCCAGAAACCAGTTCCTACTAGATGTTAAGAATCAGATACAAAAGAGAACTTTCCCTTATTGGTTGCTTAACCATTTGAAATATGATCCTATTATTGTCAAATCAAGAAATTATTAGTTACTTTGCTTTTGGTGGAGAGGGAGAGAGGGTAGGAGGGAAGGAGAAAAAAGAAAGACTAAGGGGTTGTCCTTGGATGACCTTCAAGGTTCCATTCCAGCTCTAAATCTATGATTCAAGGATCACTGCCAATCAGTCAGTCACCAAGTATTTATTATGTGCTGAGGATGAGCCTTTTCCTTCCCCCACAACACCCCTGACTATTCTTCTATCTCTCCAGTTTCACCACCATGACCCAACATCATGGAAGGGGGGTCTTCTCTTTCCATCCTCTTTCCATCTCTCTCTCTCTCTCTCTCTCTCTCTCTCTCTCTCTCTCTCTCTCTCTCTCTGTTATCTTCCTCCATTAGAATGGAAGCTCCCTGAGGGCAAGGACTGGTCCTTTTTTATTCTATTTGCACCCCAAGTGCTTTGCTCAGTGCCAGCTATACAGTAAGTGCCTATTAAATGTTTATTGCCTGTTGTCTGACAGTCACTAGGCTAAGTATGAGAGGGTATAGAAACAAAGCAAAAAGAATCCCTGCTCTCAAGGAGTTTACATTCTAGGAAATTCTGGAGACAGACTCTTCCTTTGTGGCAGCTTCCTGAGAAGAGCAACCCCAAGACTCATGTAGGCTACCGATTTGACTCTGCCAATGGAAGGTCCTTTGCATGAAGCCTAAGTAACAAAGACAGACAGCCCAGGAGATGTGGGATTGGCTCAGGCCACGGGGATGGAAGTGTGATATGAAGACGAGGGTCTGGGTTAGAAGCTTGGCTCTGCTGTTTGGTTAATTGTGAGCTAGTAATAGCAAATACCCTCCCTTCTCTAAGCCTGACCATTGGCAAAATCAGAGTTGGATTAGAGGACGCTAGGGCCCCTTCTGGTTCTAAATCCTCTGGTCTTTAGGCCTTTTGCAAGAGGGAATCTGTTAAAACTACATGATTATTTCAAGAGATACAGAAAAAGATTTTGAAAAAATACACCACCATGCCTAAGAAAAACCCTAGAGGACATTGGAATAAATGGAACAATCCTCAAGATGATAAACAGATTCTATCTAAAACCCTCAGGAAACATTATCTGTAATGGGAATAAGCTAGAAGCCTTCCCATTACCACCACTACTATTCAATATTGTACTAGAAAGGCTAGCTATAGCAATAAGAGAAGAAGAAATTAAGTAATTAGAATAGGCAATGAGGAAATAAAGCTATCTTGATTTTTTTAAAAACCCTTACCTTCTGTCAGAACCAATACTGTGTATTGGTCCCAAGGCAGAAGAGTGGTAAGGGCTAGGCACTGGGGTGTAAGTGACTTGTGCAAGATCACACAGCTAGGAAATGTCTGAGGCCAGCTCAGATATAAAATAAACCGAGATAAATCATCAGCATTTCTCTATATTAACAGTAAAGCCCAACAGCAAGAGATAAAAAAAGAGAATCCCATTTAAAATAACAATAAACAATATAAAATACTTGGGAGTCTACCTGCCAAGACAAACCCAGGAACTATATGACCACAACTACGGAACACTTTTCACACAAATAAAGTCATATCTAAACAATTGGAAAAATGTTAATTGCTCATGGGTAGGCCAAGCCAATAAATAGAATAAAATAAATAAAATAGAATAAAAATGATAATTTTTCCTAAATTCCTTTACTTATTTAGAGCCAAACCAATCAAACTACCCAAAAATTATCTCATAGAGCTAGAAAAAATAATGAAATTCATCTGGAAGAATCAAAGACCTAAAATATAAAGGGAATTAATGGGGAAAAAATATGAAGGAAGGTGGCTTAGCTGTACCAGATCTCAAACTATATTTCTATATATAAAAGTATGTATCAACCATCAAAACAATCTGGTACTGGCCAAGAAATAGAACGGAAGACCAATAGAAGAGATTAAGCATTTAACATGCCAGAGTAACCTAGTGTGTGACAAACATAAAGATTCAAGATTTTGGAAGAAGAACTCAGTACCTGACAAAAATTGCTGGGAAAACTAGAAAATAGTATGGCAGAAATTAGGCCTAGACCAACACCTCCTGACATATACATATGCCATATACAAAAAAAAATGGATACATGATTTAGAAATAAAGGGTGATACTAAATTAGGGGAGCATGAAATAGCTTACCTGTCAGACCTATGGAGAAGAGGAGAATTTAGGTCAAAAAAAGACATAAAGAGCATTACGAGGTATAAAATAGATAACTTTGACTATATTAAATTAAAAGGCTTCTGTGCAAATAAAATCAATGCAACCAAGATTAAAAGACAAACAACAAACTGGGGGAAAATCTTGAAAGCAAGTCTTTCTGATAAAGGTTTCATTTCTTAAATATATAGAGAACTAAGTTAAATTTATAAGAATACAAAGCATTCACCAACTGATAAATGGTCAAAGGATATTGTTGGTCTTCTCCTGTAGTATTCCTCATTCTATCCTTAGGCACTAATCTCTTTTAATTAACCTCAAACCTATAATATTCCCAAATATATGTACAGGTAATTCTCAGATAAAGACATTAAAACTATCTTTAGGCATATGAAAAAATGCTCCAAATCACATTTAATTAAAGAAATGCAAATTAAAAAATTCTGAGGCATCACCTCACACCCACCAGACTGGCTAACACAACAAAAATGCAAAATACTAAATGTTGGAGGGGATGTGGAAAAATTGGGACACTAACAGAGTGTTGATGGAGCTGTGAAATGATACAACCATTCTGGAGAATAATCTGGAACCATGCCCAATGGGCTATAAAATTGTGTATACTCTTTGACTCAGCAATACTATTATTAGGTCTTTATCTCAAAGAGATCAAAGATAAGGGAAAGAACCTACTTATAAAAAACATTTATAACTTCTTTTTGTGAAGGCAAAGAACTAGAAACTGAAGGGTTGTCCCATCGATTGGGAATGGTTGAATACTATTGGGCCATAAGAAATTACAAACAAGATGAGCACCAAAAACCTCCCAAAACAAAACAAAACACTTGGACTTGGAATGACTTATGTGAAGTGAGCAGAACCAGGAGAACGCTGTATACAATAACAACAATAATGTACAATGATCAACTGTGAATGCCTTAACTATTATCAGAAATGCAAGAATCTAGGACAATTTCAAGGGATTCATGATGAAAAAGGGTATGATCTACTGCCAAGAAGGAACAGATGAAGTTCAAATGCATTTTGAGATATACCATTCTTCACTTTATTCCCATTATCAATTTTTTTCTGGTGTAAGCACTATGTCTTGTTTCACAACATGAAGAACATGGAAATATGTATTATATGATAACACAAATGTAACCTATATCATATTACCTGCCTTCTTGGGGAGGGAAGGAGAGGACATAAACTGCAAATTGTCAGAAAAGAAATATTAAAAATTTTATTGTCATGTAATCTGGAAAAAATTCAAAATAAAAAAAGGGAATCTGTTTCTACCAAACCCACGATTCTATATCAATTAAGTCCTCCAGTTATGACCTTGTAGACAGACAAATTCTCTTCTCCCATTAACAAATTAGGGAACCCAACAATTTCCAAGTTCCTATCTCCATCTAGTGGACACACAAATAATGAGGCACATTTATGCTGAGCATAAGCATCATAGAATTAGGTATGGAGAGTCTAGTCCCCTATTCTGCTGCTGACTTGGTGTGATCTTGGGAGAGGCACCCATCCTGTCTGGGTCTTTGTAAAATGAGGACTATCTAAATGGTCCCTAAACTCTCTGCTAGTTCTGAGATTCATTGTCATGGATGATCATTTTGAATGAAGTTGCCTGGCTGGATAGCTTTGCATGAATTCCATCCACCAATTGGGGTGAATGTATGACACTGTGAAGAGTACTACATTTACAAATAGAGAATCTGAGTTCAAATTCTGGCACTGCCAACTTAATGACCTACATGACTTTGGGTAAGCAGGTCACTTAACTGGGCCTTAGATTATTATATAAAATGGAGGAAATTGGACGGAATAGGTATGAAGGTCCCTTCCATCTCTAAGCCTATGCTCCCATGACACAGGTAGGGCTGCAATCCATTATGTACTAAGTAAGAGCCCAGTTTATTCCCTATTTCTTTCTGCCCCTTCTTTCCTTTAAGACTCAACTCAGAAACTACTCCATCCGTGAAATTTTCACAGAAATACAGAATTTCAGAGTTTAAAAGGAATTCAGCAGCCATCTGATCTGTTCATATCAGAAAAGGGATTCCTCTAATAGCTCAGACCAGCTTCTGCTTGAAGGCCTCCAACAAGGGAAGCCACCCATTCTATCCTGAAACATTACTAAACTGATTTTACCTAGGGATCAACTCAGAAAGGAAGTGACTTGCTTAGAGTCACACAGCCAGTCAATTTCAAAGGTGGAATTTGAAAGCAGGGATTCCTGAATTGACACCATTTTCCAGTGATCCCTGTTGATGACTCTCTTACCTAGTTGTGATTTATTCTCCCAGGGGCCAGAATTAGGAACAGAATCCCTCACCATAACCCTGGGAGAAAACATAGCCCAGCTTACCATACATTTTCCAGAAGGGGATTATGGAAGAACTACTCAGATGGTGCAAACTAAGTACATTCTAAGGATCGGGGAGAAAATACAGAATGAGAAGGGTGGCTCCTTTATCCCTTAAGAGAAAAAAGCAGAATTTCAGAGCAGGCAGGGACTTCAAAATAGGGAATGAAACTGAGAGGAGATGCCAGATCTGGAAGGATCCTTAGAACAGGGGATGTCAGAAGGTGGGCAGGGGATCCCCTACCTCCATCTCTGTTTCCTCATCTGTAAAATGAGGGGGTTGGCCTAGTTCATCTCTCAGGGCCCCATCAGCTCTAAGTATCCCTCTGTAAGAGGGTGAAGGAATAAGCGATACACAGAGGTCCTCAGATACAAAGACACAGTCTCTCTGTAGACCCTTCTAGGTCAAAATTGAAGGAAGTTGTGAAATCCAGAACCAGAGGCCCAGAGATTCAGGCTCAGGTTCTAACCCTCCTACCCTCTCTTCCCCATACCTGGTCCCATTCACCTTTGGAGAGACCAATGAATTGTGCCAATAAGGAGCCTATCCCTCCAGAAGACCATTTGGATGCTAAGATGCTAGCTAATGGGTCTGAAGCCCAGAACCCTCATCATACCCACCATGTGCCACTGGGCTCCCATTTGGGCACCTGCCTAGTCAGCAGCCCTTCTCTAGCCATCTATTTAATATTTTTCTCCTTTTCCATATTCAACTCTTCTGGACTCTGGCAAGAATCAGAGGGAGCACAGCTTGAGGGCTCACCGGCAGCCAGATTCTCCTCCTTCTGCTCCACCCCCTCCCCCCAAGATCCCTTTTTTCTTCCCCCACATCCATCCTTCCACCTCCTCACTGGAGCCACATGGAACACGGCACCTACTATGTGCGTGGTCACTCCTAGACATAACCCTGTCCCCGTGTGCACTAAGAGACAGCCTAACTTTCCATATGTACATGTGTAATTTCTTTTTCCTTAATGAATCTGACAGTTTTTATAAGCAATCTTTTCTAACATCTGCCAAATGCTTAACCGGCCTTTGCTTGAACACTTTTTAGGAAGGGGAAATCAGAACACTAGGCAGGGCAGGCCAGTCCACTAAATTTTAGGCTTCTTTTCATTTACATAGCTAGCTGGTACAGTGGATAGAATGCTGGGCTTGGAAGGAGGAAGACATCTTCCTGGATTCAAATTCAGCTTCAGACACTTCCTAGCTATGTGACCCTGGGCAAGTCACTTAAACTCTATTTGCTTCAATTTCTTAACTGTAAAATGGGGACATACTGGAGAAGGAAATGGCAAACCACACCAGTATCTTTGCCAAGAAAACCCCAAATGAAGAATCTGACACAACTGAACAAGAAGACATCGCTTATTTTAGTGAGTGTCAATTCCTGGAAATTGTAGTATCTTTGCCTTTTTTGTATCCCCAGAGCTCAGCCTAGTGTCTGAGAAACAGTAAACACTTAAAAACTTTTTGACTGACCTTCACTACTGTTATGGGCGGTATGGTGCTTCTGTGGGATGGGCCTGATGAAGATGGCCCCAGATCCTTAGATGGTATATGGATCTAAGCTGAGTGAGGAACAGGATGCCTGAATGGCCACCAAGGTGTGCTGGTAACCACCAGGGCTTATAAACATTTGTCTCTACTAAGCACTTGACCCCACCTAGAGTGCCCAAGCCAAAGTGATGGAGTGAAAAGCTGTATATTGGTCCACACAGCTCCACTGGCTACTTGGCTTGGAGTTGGGTTAATGGATAAGAGTTTGTAGTGAGAATGATTGGTAATAAGGTCAGATATCGTTGACTGCGATTTAAACAAATATTTCTCTTTCCCCTTAGATGTAGCTATTAAATTATTCTTTAGAATGACATCAGTCTTCACTTAACTTAGTTCAAGGCTTTAATTCTAATAAACTCAAAGGAGTAGGATCCAGGATAAGGAAACTAGTGTTGGGGATGGCTACGCTAAACTATAGGTGCTAGAGTTGGCTTATCAATCACTAATCAAGTTGGCAGCTGGCTGGAGAGGTTCCTCTCCCTCTCAGGCCCTGGTCAGGCCCGGCTGTGGTCTTGACCACGTGAAGAGAGGGTTTGTGGCATTCTTCTTGATGATAGATGTTAGCTGAATATCTCTCAGCCCTATTCCAGCAACAGGTGAATTGATACTTGAGGCAGTAAGATGCAGGTGCTAGTGTTGCAGGTCTACAGGCCTACCCACCCACCACCCAGGACCCTTCTCAAGAACGAGACCCTGAACGGCTCAGCCCCTGGGTAAGTTCTAAATTCTATAACTGTTGGTTGTCACTCAAGTCGGTCTCCATCTTCTTCCCAGAGGTTGCTACAACACTACCGGCCATGTCATGTAAACACTGAATAGGCTCCAAGATTTTGATATGGGAATGGGGAAAAAAATTGTCCAGAGGAAAAAATCACTCTTTCACCTGGCCTGGAAGGGCCTTCAAGCTTCCTTTTCAGCTTAATTTCTTTATTCCCCACTTCATCCCTTCTTTGGGTCCAGCCCAAATCTTCCCCAGGCTCATTCCTGCCATCTCCATCCTCAGGGCACTTCTGAACTCCTTAGGTCCCCCCAACCAGAACGAACCCTCCTTATCCTGACCTCTGAAGATCTCCCCTTCCTTCAAGGCACAGTTCAAACATCACTTCCTCCATGAAGTCTTCCTTGATCTTTTCAGCTAAAAGCATTCTCTCCATCCTATGTGCACATCTTCCTTAATAGACTACGCATTCTGAGGGCTGCTTTTCAACGCTTTGTACACAGAAAATGTTTAAACGTGGTAAACATTAGTTAAATCCAACTAAGCCCCCTTCCAGCTCTGACATTCCCTGTTCTAAGCCCCCTCCCAGCTGCTATTCCATATTCAAAGTTCTTTCTCAATTTTGGCGTTCCATGTTCTAAGATTCCTTCCAGCTCTGACATTTTACAACCTAACACCTGTGAAAGGTCTAATATTCTAAGTTCTAAGTTTTCTCAGTTTTGACTTTCCATATTCTCAGTTCCCTTCCAGCTATCACCTTCTACAACCCAACACCTCTTGTAAGTTCTGATATTCTAGATTCCAAGGTGTCTGTCAGTTCTGAGACTCCCAATTCTCACACTATTGTAAGGCCCTTCCCAGCCCCGACATTCCCTGTTGTAAGACCATCCCAAAGTTGCTCTTTACTTTTTGCAGGGGTTCCTTATCTGAGCTCCCCAAATCTTTTAAGCATGTAAAACATTACTTTTTTTTTTAAACCCTTAATTTCTGTGTATTGACTTATAGGTGGAAGAGTGGTAAGGGTAGGCAATGGGGGTCAAGTGACTTGCCCAGGGTCACACAGCTGGGAAGTGTCTGAGGCCGGATTTGAACCTAGGACCTCCAGTCTCTAGGCCTGGCTCTCAATCCACTGAGCTACCCAGCTGCCCCTAAAACATTACTTTTTAAAGGGCTTTAAAATAACCTTCACTAGCTTACCAAGAGATCCATGTGTGATAATTAGATTAAGTCTACCCTGTCCATCTTTAGATTTAATCACCAAAGGTGAGAGTACCTCTAATTCTGGGAGGTCCATAACCCACATGTGCTAGAGTGGGGGACAATCAGAATCAACTGACTGCCCCCTAGGCAGCACTATGAGCTTCTATTGTGATTGGACACGCAAATTAGAGAGGAGGCACAGGAAGTGACCCCTTTAAAAAGAGGGAGTTGAGTGAGAGGTCTTCAGTGTATGGTGAAGGACCTCTTCTGGTTCGTGGAGGTGGTGAGTTTAAAGACTGACTGAATCTTCCTGAACTTCTCTTAAGGAACTTCCTTAAGTTGGCCCTTTGACTCTCTGCTGAGGGTTAATTAAGATCTACCTGGATTAATTAGAGGATCATAGTAAATTACCTACTGGGTTAGAGTCTTATTTCCTTATTTCCTCTCTCTCTTATCAATTGTAAATAAACTTCCATAAAAGTCAATTTTGATTATTCTTAATTGAGGATTGATAATAGTTCAATCCTCTGGCGACCATCTTTTATTATACTGAACCCCCAAAAACCCTTTTCCCCCCTTACACATGACACATACAAAAATGTTAAGAACTCTTCTCTAAAGAATTTTCCAGTTCTGGCATTAACAATAATATTTCTAGAACTTTAAGATTTACAAAAGGGAGAGCTAGGTAGTACAGTGGATGGAGCAACAGGTCTGGACAAGGAGGACCTGAGTTCAAATCTGGCCAGAGATGTCCTAGCTTTGTGACTGAGAAGTCAGTGAACTCACTGATCTGAAGAGAGAAGGTAAGAGTTTTAAAAGAAAAAAAGAAAAAAAAAAGATTTGCAAAGTACTTTCCTTTCTTGTTATCTCATTTGATGGCATTCTGTAATTCCACAATCCTGAAAGCAGAAGAGCAAACTCACACCTGCACTATCTTCCTGAGTCCTTGCAGCCCCTCTAAATAAATATGCTTTGATGTTAAAAATGAAATCGGTCTAGACTAGAGGACCACGGACAGGGATTCCCATCAGTGATCCATCTCATCCCATACTGGGGCAGGTCATTGATGTCCATTTCTCTGCCCTCCCCACTCCAAGTCCCACCTTGACCACTCTGTTTCATACCCAGACTTGCTTACTGCCCACTGGCCAAAGGTGGCCCCTTGCCCTCCTCTGTACCAGCTCAGACTGGCCCTTAACATTCCTGAATTGAGGGAACACACCACTAGGAACCAAAGCCACATTCACAGGATCACTAACTCTTAAGGATAGGGATGTAGTCTGTCTACCCCTATTCCACAGCATGGTAAACTGAGGCAGAGGGTAGGGGAAGTGGTGGCCCACTCCAGGGTTCACAGCTAGTTAATACAAGAACAAGTACTTGAGTCCAGGTGTCCTGACTCCCAGCCTAAGGCTTTTTCCATTAAGCCAAGCCATTCCTGTCAATCCCGTATAATGATATGAGATCCAATTCTCTGTTGCTCCCTGACCAGCCTCCCCTTCTTCCTCAGAAGCAGACTCCCAGGGGCCACAGCTGCTTGTCCAGCCTCCAGAGGCTTAGCTGGGAAGCTCCTGGGCCCTCAGGAGGCCCCCTTTATTCCCAGCTGACTTCTGGAGCCACTTCCCCCAAGACAAGAGCTGTGAGAAGGAATTATGGGGCAGGGGAGTGGTTTTTGGCTCTAAACCTCAGGCCAGTCCACAGGTTCTCTTCTTCCCCATCCATTCTTCCTGTTCATAATTTGGATCCACTGCGGCTCCCTCGGGAACCCTAAAGCATGTTCAAACCTTTTGCCTGGCATTCAAAGTCCTTGTCATCTGCTATTGCCTTAAATTTTCCAGCTTTAACTTGTTCTTTCATACACCATGCTCTATTATACACTTTTGCCCTCAGTTACCCTTTACTTAAGAGGCAATTTACATCTTGTCTGCCTCAATTTCCCTCCATGACAAAATGGCATACTAGCACCTACCTCTCCAGGTTGTTGTGGAAGGCTCACCCTGAATAATATTATGCTGTTTTCCTTCCTGTTGAATACTGAGAATGCTTCCTCCCCCCACACCCCAATTTCCCTCCGATCCCCGTCCTCCACAGTCCGACTGAAACGTCTCTAGACGAATGTGTCCCCTCCCCTCTCCCACCTTGGAATGTAGGGACGGGCATCTTCAGTGCCAGTATCTTTCAACATTGTCTACTTCAGTGGTTCCCAAACGTTTTTGGCCTCCCGCCCCCTTTCCAGAAAAAATATTACTTAGCGCCCCCTGGAAATGATGAAACTATTTATTGAACTCAGAATAGAATGTAGTACAAAAAAAGGGATCGCTGCAGCACCCACCAAGGGGCGGTGGCGCCCACTTTGGGAATCACGGGTCTACTTAAATCAAAATGACCCTGGGTGAGTCACTCGCCCCTCGCTGCCTCGCCCTGATGGCTCTTCTGCCTTGGAACAAACGCACAGGAGTGGATCTAAGATGGCAGAGGAGAGTTTAAAAAGCCCCAAAGTCAGGTAACAAAGAGGGCAGAACGCCATTTCCCCTTGTTGGGCGAGGGCTGGAGCTCCCTGGCTCTTGCTTATGCCCAGGCACAAGATATTCAGTCCTCCCGGGAAGGGGAGCAGCGACGCAGAGCACCCCGCTGGCCCTTACTATCCCCCCACCAAAACCATGAGGCCCCCCTCAGAGGAGGCCCGGAGTCTGGGCTCCTGTAGCACCTTTTAGGACGTTACGTTGACAAAGCACCAGAGGCCAATGGGGAGGGCACGAGAACAAAAGCCAGGAGGACTGTTTTTTCTCAGTCCCCCCCATGATCAATGAAGGGAACGCGAGGCACCCCAGATGTGCTTTGAGACAATATGGCTCATCACCCAGGCCAGCCATCTTGAGCTCTAGAATTCTGGGATCAGGAGTCTCACGGAGACGTCTATGGCCGTGATGGAATTGGAGGACTTGCATTCAGATCCATCCTCCTTGTTACTTGGGGGATTGGGGGATGCAGCGCCCCCCCCCCCCGGTCTGTAAAAGGTGGAAGCTGGCCTAGAAGTCCTCCAGGAGGGATCTCAGGACCCCCAGGCTCCCCCAGCCGGAGCCCTGAACACAGCAGAGAGGGGCCCAGAGCTCCAGATGGGGGCCGGGATGCGGGGGGGGGTGGCCTCTTTTTGGTTTCCCTCTGCTTGAAATGGAGCCTTTTTGTCAAGACACCTTCTGAGGAGGGTCCGGAGGGCCGGAGACGCACAGAGCACACAGAGACTGGCGAGGAAGGTCTGCAGCTCGCGCTGCTCTTTATTGAGACGCGCAGGACACGGAGGGCCCCGGGCGGGCGGCGGGCGCTAAGGCACTTTTATAGAAAAGGGTGGGGGCTCGGGGCCCGCAGTGTGGGCGGGGGGGAGGCTCCACAGCGGGGGGGCTCCGCAGCGGGGGGCTCTG
>NW_025400406.1:28158-40289 GCF_016433145.1 Gracilinanus agilis
GCGGGGGGCTGGGGAGCCGGGGGGAGGGGCCTGGGAGCTTGGGGGGGCCAGGGGGCTCAGGGATGGGGGGGGCCTGGGAAGCTCAGGGGTGCCGAGGAGCTCGGGGGGGCCGGGGCACCCACCTGGTCCTTGTACTGCTCCGCGTTGCGCCGCTCGTCGTCCACTTGCAGGATCACGTCCTTGAGCTTCTTCTCGGCGCGCCGCACCTGCTTGCAGGCCGCCTGGCGCTCCCTGTCACCGGGAAAGGAGGCGGTGAGCAGGGGCCCAGGCCCGGGGGCAGCCCCCAGACCCCCGCCCCCGGCCGGAGGGCGGCCCGTGCCCGTACTTGGTCTCGTTGTCCAGCTGCTCCTCCAGCTGGGCGATCTTGGCCTCCAGGGCGGTGATGGACGCCTTGTACTTGGACTTGACGGTGCCCTCCATCTCCTGCAGCTTCACCTTGAGCTCCTTGTTCTGGCGCTCCAGCTGCTGGCGCGCGTTCTCGTTCTTCTGGCCGTGGCTCCGCTCCATGTTCAGGTCCGTATTGATCTGGTCGATCTGAGGGAGGGGAGGCCGTCACCCTGGAGCGGCGAGGAGGCCATCCAAGCTGCCCTCCGCTTCCTGCCTCTTGTGGTGAGGGGCAGACGCCAGAAGTGCCCCCGAGAAGGGCGGCTGACCCTGGGAACAGACACCAGGGCAGCCCCGGAAGACCCCTTCTCCCCTTCCCCCAAGGCCTAGAGTGTCCCGAGCAGGGAGCCAGGTCACAGCTGGGCACACACCTGGAGGTTGGCTTTCTTGAGCCGGTCATTGATCAGCTCGGTGTTGCCCTGTTCCTCCTCCAGTTCCTCCTCCAGCTGGGCAATGCGGGCCTCCAGGCGGCGCTTCTCCTCCAAGGCCAGGGCTCTAAGGGGCAGAGGCACCAGGCTGTGTCCCAGGCCTGCGAGAGCGCAGCCCCTGCCTGCCGTCCGAGCCGGCCCACCCTCCGCACTCACCCTTTGCCGCTGCTGTTGGCGATCTCGTCAGCCAGCTCGTCCCTCTCCTGCTGGGCCTGCCGCTTGGCACGCTCTGCAGCTGCCAGTTCCTGAAACGGGGCAGGCCCAGGGCCTTAGGCATGCCCTGGCCCATCTTCCACACAGCCCCAGGCCTGCCTCTCCCCGAAGGCCTCGGGACCACCCCCTACAGTGGTCGCCTCCGGTGTGGCCCGCAGCCGGGCTGCCGTTGGGTCGGGCCGGTCAGGAGAGGGCCCAGACCCGACACCCTGGGACGGCCCTGGAAGTGCTGCCTCCATCCGGCTCTGGGAAGCTGGGGCCGAGCAGAACGAGCCCCGGTCCTCACCCGGACAGCTGCCCTTTCAGACCCTTTGGGCAGCTCTCGGGGCACGTTCCCCATCCCTCACCCAAGGCTTCTCCGGCCCCTCCATCCAATCTCACAGAGCACCCTGGGGACCCCCGAAGCAGACTCTAGAGGCCCAGAGGTGGCCTGAGCAGCGCCCGGCAGTGCTGGGCGGGGCATCGAGGAGGCGTATTCTCCAAGTTTGCCGTCAGCTCACACAGGGCGGCGGCCTTGACCCTCCCTGAATGACTTCAGAGGTTTTACTTGCTTTTGTGTTTTGTGGGGAATCTTCCAGACCGGGAAGTGGCTCTGGTCAGCCTCCCTCCCACCACACTGAAAAAGCCCCTTTTCAGCCCGACTACGAGCAATTCCTGACCAGACCTTGGAGGTGGGAGCGCGCCTGAGAGAGACGCCCAGAGGCCCGGGCCACCTTCTCACCTCCTGCAGCTGGATCATCTCTGCCTCCATGGACTTGAGCCTCTTCTCGTTCTCCTTGGACTGGGCCAGGATCTCCTCTCGGGAGGCCCGAGTGTCATCCAGCTCCCGCATGTAGTCCTTCATCTGGGCCTGTGGGTGGGGGCAAGACGGTCCGTGGTTGGCACCCCCAGCCACAGGCTGCCCCAGACCGAAGCCCCCACTACTTCCCAGGCCAGAGGCGGGCTCCCACCTGTAGCTTGCGTAGCTGCTTGATGGCCTCGTCCCGGCTCTTGTTGGCCGAGTCGATGTGAGCCTCCAAATCCTTCAGGTCCATCTCCAGCTTCTTCCTGGCGGCCACGGCCACAGACCGCTGTTTCCGCTCGTCTTCCAACTCAGCCTCCATCTCCCGAACCTTGGTGGGGAGGCACAAAAAGGGAGCTGAGCCTCCCCGACTCCCCAGCTGGCCTACAGGCCAACCCTATGTGTTCCCCAGTCCCCCGGGCCCTCGGGAGGAGATGCTGAGCAGCGGAAGATATCCAAGAATTATGGGGAAGAGGACCCCTCTTCACACTGGGAGGAGCCAGCTGGGCAGGGGCCCCCCAGGAAGGGGGATCGGCGGCACTTCGCTCCTAGGGTATTCCAGGCTGTAGCAAGGCTCTTCCCAGTGACAGGAGAGATGGAGCAGATGCAGGAACCAAACCTGAGGGAGGGAGCTCAAGGCGGGGAAGGAGCCTCACCTGCCGGATCAGCTGCTTCTTTTTCTCCTCACTCTGCTCATCACGGCCCTGGAGGTCCCGTTCAAACTGGGCCTTGAGGGCCTGCAGGTTCACTTCAAGCCGTAGCTTGGCGTCCTCGGTGGCCTGCAGCTCGTCTTCCAGTTCCTCCAGCTGGGTCTTCATCTCTTCCACCTGCTGCTCCAGGGCCCGCTTGGACTTCTCCAGCTCATGGACCTGTGGGCCAAGGACAGGGCTCAGGGCTGGGGTGTCTCACCCACTGCAGAGCCTCGGGAGGGGGCCAAACCAGTCAGAGATGCCCCGGGTGGCAAAGTTCATCTCCAGACTTCGGGGCTCAGACCGACTGCCCCCCACAAGCCTCACCACACTGCCTGCACATGCTCTAGCGCTGGGGGCAGGGGAAAATGGGCAGAACGGCACTAGCCAAGCCAAAGGGGCCAGGACCAGGCCTCTGGGTTCCCAGCTGGTCTTTCTCTAATTCTCTTTTTTAAAGATCACATTTTTCTCTTAAACTGTGGTGCAGACTCCAAACTTTCTTCCTCAGGTCAGTTTTCTTTTCAAATGGTCCAACTTAGCCAAGTGTAAAGGACCCTTGAAGACTTTTTTTTCCCCTGAAAAGCTGCTGCTAAGGCAATGTGCTTTGCACTTAAATCAGAAGGATTCAGACATGAAGTCTGCAAGGATAGCTAATGCCTAACACAGGAAATAACTGACTTCCACCCAAGAAAAGCCTCAAAGGGGTGAATAGCAAGGCATTGGCAGGGTGGGGGGAAGACCTGTGTGTCACCCCAAAGCACACCCCTTCTCCCTCCCCTCTGTGCCGCTGCCCCCTGGACATATGCATGGCAGGGTGGAAAGCACGAGGGCCTCGAGCCCAGGGACTCACACTCTTGCCAACGTCATCCTTGGAGCTCATCAGGTCCTCCATCTCAGTACGGAACTGTTTGTTGAGCCGCTCCAGCTCGGCCTTCTGCTCTATGGCCTCCTCCAAGGCCCGGGCCAGAGACAAGGCTTTGGTCTCCTTCTCCCGCGCCTCGGCCTCGGCTCGGTCCCGCTCCTCGGCATACTTGGCAGAGATGGTCTTCTCCTCTGCCAGAAGCTAAGAGATGACATGCCATCAGCACCCGGCCAGTGCCCTGGGGATGGCCTCCCTTCCCAGCTGGGAGGGCAGGGCAGGGGCAGGGCAGCCTCACCCACCTGGTCAAATTTCTTTTGCTTCTTCTCCAGGTTGGACACAATCTGCCTCTGGTGGTCCAGGTCCACGAGAAGGTCATCCAGCTCCTGCTGCAGCCGCGTCTTGGTCTTCTCCAGCTTGTCATAAGCAGCAGCCTTCTCCTCATACCTCTGGCTCACCCCCTCCAGGTCCTTCTGTAACCTCCTCTTGGCTTCCTCCATGGACTCCAGGCAGCCCACACCATCGTCCATCTTCTTCTTCATGTCAACCACCTGAGGGCAAGGGAGGCACAATCAGCCTAAGCGAGCCCGTGGCCCGGGCTCTGCGGCTGCTCCATCTCACCTGGAGAGCAAGGTCCGGATCACAGCCAGATCACAGGCCCTGACAAGGAGTCACGGTTAGCGACGTCCCCAAACAATTCCCTCCATCCTTGACCACGGAAGGGTGAGCTTTCAGGACCCTCCTGATCTGAGAAGTCGGGGAGAAAGGTTCCAGGGAGGCCGAGTTTCTTACTCATCTAACATGCCTCAATTTTAAACGGAGCTCAGTTTTTGCTAAATGAACATGAAGTTTAGTTCTGAAAGATCAGACCAAGTAACTGAACCCCTTCACTTGAGAGTCAAGGGGCCTGAGGCAGAGGCTTCCCTACTATCAATATTTTCCCTCCTAGCTTCATATCTCGCTGACTGCCAGGAAATGCCAGAGGGCTGGTGCATAAAGGAAAGCCACCCTCTTTGTTGACAGGAAGAAGGCAGCCCCTTTTCTAACTTCAGAAACAAAACCCCAGGCAGGCCCAGAAATAGGCCTGGGTTGAGGATGATGGCTCTCAGGCCCTCCTTGGGGATACACAGTTGCCTCTAAGTTGGTTCCTGGGGGAAAAGAAGCCAACAGGTTCACCCTTGAGGGTGGGGTGGGAGAAAAGAGCAGTGACAGTGCCACCTCCTCCAGCCCTGGCACCCCCCATACCTGGGCGTGGAGGGTAGCAATCTGCTTCTCCAGGTTCCGCTTGGCTTCCTCTTCCTCCTCCAGCTGTTCCCTCAAGGTACCCTTTTCATCCTCGGTCTGCTTCAGTTTGGTGCTCAGGCTTAGCTTCTGCCGAGTCTCCTCCTGCAGCAATTCCTATGGACAAAGAGGGACAGGCCATAGTGGTCCCCTGCTCCCCACCCTGGGCTCAGCCTGCTTTCATTGGGACATCAGCGATGGGGGAAACTCCCTCCATCCAGATAGAGCTGTATCTGCCTGCAGCTCCCAGGAGCCCAGGGCCAGTATAAGGTCAGCCTGAAGCTGAGGCCAATTCTCTGACCATTAAGCCACAATGGCCTCTAGACAAAAAGCCAAAGTGACCTCAAGGACACAGTGCCAGTCCCTGCCCCAAGCCCCACTATAGCAGGAGGAGAACAGGGGAGAAGAAGATGGTCCTTAGGTGAGAAATAAGGACATCTCAGGCAGCTCCGAAGCCCCAGGATGTACACTCACCTGTGTGTCCTGAAGCTGAGACTCCAGAGCGGAGAAGTCCTTGGCCAGCTTGCTGGATTTGCTGTCTGACTGATTTAGGAGGCCTGTGATATTGTCCAGCTCAACCTGGCATACAAGAAGAAGAGGCCCAAAGTAAGAGCCTGGCCTGGGCACTCTGCACCAGCCAGGCCCCTCCATGGACACCAGATAGCCTGATTTAAGGACCATCCCACAGGTGGGCCAAAACAAAGTGGCCATCAAAGGCCTGTTCTCAAGTCACTGTTAAAAGCCTGAGTTTCTAGAATCTGACCAATGATCCTTTTAACATTAAATATGTTTTCACTGCACATTTAAAATCTCTATCAGATTTACTCATGGGAAGAGAGGGGAGAAGAAAGAGAGCGAAAGTCTGAAATCTCTGACCACGCTGGGCCCAAGAATCATCCTGGATACCCCCTTCTCCACCTGTGGTGACTTGTCCAACATCATATAGCCAATGTATGTCACAAGAAGGACCCAGTTCTTCATGGTTCTGAGGTCAGCCTGAGGCCAACCACATCTCAGTGGGCTTCTACTCTGTACCTTGGCACTGGGGACACCTAGTCAACAGTGACACAGCTCCTGCCCTCAGAGGGCAAAAGAATGTACCTTACCCAGCTGTGTAAGTAGAAAGCAAGCACTCCCCATACCCCAAGTTAATGGGGGAGGGGGGGCAGAGGACAGGGTTTGAGAGCACTGGCAAGACTTGGGGAAATAACCAAGATGGTCTCTTCAAGGGCCCTGTGGTAATGGGGGAGAGGCCTGGGGTCACCTGGGCCAATGGGTCATTTCACAGAACAGGGAAACCATTTCATTCTAATGTGTGGGGCGGGAGATGATAGAGAGTACTTAGCCTGGAAAGCTAGGCAGGAGCCAAGACTAGGAAGGGCCTTTGATGCCAAGCAGGGGAATTTATTTTTTAGCTGAGGTGGAAAGGGTAGTCCCCAAAAATTCCTTGAGTGGGAAGCCTTTTGGTCAGAACACCTCAGGAGAATCCTTTTGGCCACAAATGGATGGGGATAGACTGAGATGGGGAAATGAGGCAGGGAGGACCAGTCAGGAGACACCAGGCAACAGTGTGGGCAAGAGGGGATGAGAGCCTGGAATAAGGCGGTAGTGGCCCCAGGAGTGGAGAGAACAGAGTGACCAGAGAAAGAATAATCTGGCAACCGAGAGGATGCGGCAGTGAGGAGGAATGGACTCCAAGATGCCCACATGGCTGTCAAATCTGGGTGTGTGGAAAAGCTGTGGAGTCCTGGGCAAATTCCAGTGAAGGAGGATCATTTAGAGGGAAAGTCAGTTTAGGATACGTGGAGCTTATGGGACAGCAAGGTGAAGAGGTCTAGCAGCAATAGCTGCAGATTTAGGACTGAATCCTGGCAGAAATCAAGTTGGATAAGCCCATGTCCAAGGGAGTTCTGCTGTACAAAAATCAAAGGCATGAAGGCTGAATAGGTTATGGAGAGATAGAGGGACCCCATTGCACAAAGGGCAGGACAGTGCTGGATGGTACAAAAGGATTTCCATGCCACAAAACCCCCAAAAGGCAGGGTGCTTGGCAGGGTCATTGCATGATGGTGACCTTGGCACAGGAGCTGAGACAGGAGATAACATGTCACAAAAGCTTTTTTTCTGGAGACTCGGCCATGAAGCTTGGCTTGAAGGGAGGGGGCACCTGCAGAGGACAACTGAAAACTGTAGCAAACTGCCCTTTGATCCATCCATATCACTGCTGGGTTTATACCCCAAAGAGATCATAAACAGACTTGTACAAAAATATTTATAGCCTCCCTCTTTGTGGTGGCAAAAAACTGGAAAACGAGGGATGTCCTTCAATTGGGGAATGGCTGAACAAATTGTGGTATATGCAGGTGATGGAATACTATTGTGCTCAAAGGAATAATGAACTGGAGGAATTCCACGTGAACTGGAATGACCTCCAGGAATTGATGCAGAGCAAAAGGAGCAGAGCCAGAAGAACATTGTATACAGAGACTGATATACTGTGGTAAAATTGAATGTAATGGACTTCTGTACTAGCAGTAATGCAATGATCCAGGTCAACTATGAGGGACTTATGAGAAAGATGCTATCCCCAACCAGAGAAAGAACTGTGGGAGCAGAAACAGAAGAAAAACTGCCTGATCACATGGGAGGATGGGGATATATAATTAGGGATACTGACTCTTAAACAATCATCCTAGTGCAAATATCAATAATATGGAAATAGGTCTTGATCAATGATGCATGTAAAACCCAGTGGAATTGTGTGTCAGCTATGGGAGGGAGTGGAAGGAAGGGAGGGATAGAACATGAATCCTATAACCTTAATTAATGTTCTTAATTAATGAAATAAAGATCTTAAAACTAATAAATAAAAGAATGAATGAATGAATGAATGAATGAATGAATGAAAAAGAAGACTATAGCAAAGAAGCCACTGACTGGATTAGGAGAGGATGCAAACAGACAGGGAGAAGACAGGCCTAGGCACAGAGCTAGAGCCACTGGGGGTGTCCAGAGCACCCCAGGGTACCAGTTCAGGACACTCCTGCCCACTCTCCCAGCCCCCCAACCCCCATGGCACACCCACCTGTAGCTTGGTGACCTTGTCAGCCAGCTCGGTCCGCACCCTCTCGCCTTCGGTGAGCTTCACCTGCAGCTCCTGCAGCTGGGTTTCCACCTTCTTGCGCTTGTGCTCAGAGTCCCCTTTGCCTTGCAGAAGGGCCTTCACCTCGTTGGAGAGCTCTGCTCGCTCGCTTTCCAGCGCCTGCTTGGCTTTCTCCAGGTTGGCTTTCACCTGGGGAGGGAGGAAAAAATTGACACTAGGGCAGGGGGCCTGTATCATCAACAGAAACCAGACAGGATGGCCGCAGGAGAAGACACCTCACTCAAGGGGGCCTGGCAGACAGTACCAGAAGGGGCTGAGACCTCCCGAGCCCAAACCCCAACACAGCCCAGCATCCCCGTGGGAGAAGTCAGTGGCGGGGCATTGGTGAGTCAGCTCACAGGGCTTCTCACAACAGCTTCTGGCTGAGTCTGGGGCAGATATTCTCTGCAGCTCCTGCTGTTGCCCTCTGGGGCCAAAGGACACATGTGCCTCTTCCACAGGACAGCCTTCAAATCTAGCCACGCCAGGAAGTGAGTGCAGTTTGGTGGCGAGGGAAGCTGGCTTCGTTTAGCAGCTCAGCCTCTTACCAGGAGAGGCTGGCTAAGTGGCATCATCTCCCTGGGTAGCCCAGTGTCCTTAGCCCTAAAGCTAAGGCCCCAGATGGCACGTCTTCAAGGTTTTCCCCAGCCTAGGGGCTGACTCTTCCTCTGAAATCTGCACATGCAGCCGGCCTCCCAGGCACTGCCAGGTTCACATGCAGCCGGCTTCCCAGGCATGGCCAGGGTTTCCATACCCGCTTGGTTTGCTCCAGCTGCTCAGCCAGCTCCTCCACGGCCTGGGAGTGTTTCTGCCTCATCTCCTGAATCTGAGCTTCGTGGGTCTTGGCTTCATCATCAAGAGTCTTCTTCAGAATGTTTACTTCCTGTTCCCGCTTTGACCTGGGCAGAGAAAGGTCAGCTCTTTACTCTGGGCTAAGGCAACCTAGTCTCTTCCTAAGGAAACCCTGCACAAAGGGCTGGGCACCTTCTGTACTATCTCCTCCCCTTGCCCCCCAGTGTGCCCCAGACCACCTTCTCCAGCCCACACACACTCACTGATGAGAGTGACTCAAAGAGCCCTGTGGGGGTTTCCAGAAAGCACTGACTGGCTGGACCCCTAGGAGCTACAGATGTCCTGTCCCCATCCCCTTCCCCTGAGGGCCCCTCAGAAAGGCTGCACTGCCCACCTGAGCTCCTGCTGGGCAGCAGTGGAATCCAGGGTGTCCTCCAGCTCAGTCTTCAGAGCCTCCAGCTCCTCTCCCAGATCCCGTTTCTGTTTCTCAGCCTTGTTCCGTGAAGCCCGCTCGGATTCCAGGTCCTCCTGAAGCTCAGAGATCTGGGATTCCAGCTCCCGGATCTTCTTCAGGGCCATGTTCTTTTGGGCCGCTTCCTCCTCCACTCTGAAAAATACCAGAGTAGCAGCATGTCAGGACAAGGACAGCTTCCTCTGCCACAGAACCAAACCCCTGCTAGAGCCTGGCCACAGAGGTGCAGACCCAAGAGCTTGCATCGCCCTCCAAAGATAGAGCCCCATTCCAGGCCCACAGTTCATCTTTTTCTCACATAAAGGCCTGGCCTTGTTCCATCAGTCCCCTCAGTCTGTGGGATCTCTCTCACACTGTCCCCCTTCCCCTGCTCTTGACCCACTCGCTCATGTCCTGACCCTTGTCCAGGCCCTGCTTAGGTAGTACCCCAGGTCTAGGACACACACTCTACCTCTGTTCCCCCTGAGTCTGACTGTTTGCTTTCTTCCCTCCAATCCCCCTTTTCCCCCTCCTGGTCTCATTCAGGGATGACTTTCTCTGTGAAGCTTCTCTGACCTCCTCCCCACTTCCTCTTGGTCCATTTTCCTCTCTCTTGAAACTGTTCCTTAGGTCCCTGGCTTCCTCCTTTATTCACTCGTAGGGTCTGAGAAAGGAAGACCTGGGCCGGCTCTGAGCATCCCAGGGAGCAAACCCTGCTGCCTTGACTTCCACAGGGAAATTGTGAGGCGATGATTCTCGAGGCCACAGTGCAAGTGGAAAGATGGCAGGCCCTGGAGCTAGGGGAGCACACAGCCTGGGCCCTCACCTGGCCAGGGCGGCCTGGAGCTCCTCTTCTTTCTTGGCCAGCTGCATCTTGAGCTCAGCTATCTGGGCCTGCAGCTCAGCAATCTGGTCATTCAAGTCCGTGGAGTCTCCCTCCAGCTTCCGCCGGGTCTTCTCCAACTCCTGCCGCTGCTTCTCCTCCCTGCGCAGGCGTTCTGAGGGTCAAAAAGAGGAAAGGCAGATGTGCTGTGGCCATCTCTCTAAGAGGAGGTGATGAGCCACAAGGCTCATGGCAATAAGGAGTGCCATCGGCAGCATAGCCTTCTTCAGGACATCAAGCAGGCCGGACCAGGCTTCAGGCCACTTGCTCCAGCTGAATTCTCTCCTCGAGAAGTGGCCCTCTGGCAGAAAATGGCGTCTCTCTCCCTCCTCCCAAACCTCATGAAAGCCAAGTGCAGTGACTCCTATCCTGGGCTTTGCTTATTGGACAGATGATGGGAATGACAAGAATATTTCATATTCATAGCATCCCCCTTCCCGGGCCAGGACCCAGTCTCCACCCTCTTACCTTCCAGATCCGTAATCATGGCCTCATGCTTGTTCTTCAGTTTGGCCAGGCTCTTGGACTTCTCCTCCTCTTCCGTGAGATTGGTGGTGAACTCCGATATTCTGTCCTCCAACAGCTTCTTCTCCTGCGGGGGATAACAATGTGCCCTGAGTGCAGTCCCCTCACTCACACTTCTGCTTTCTCTGGATGCAGTTATCTATGCTTAACCCAAAGTGCCACTGCGACTGCTGTGGGTTCTTCTGCTCTCCCTTTCCCGGTTTTTTTTTTGCTTTTTGGGGGGGGGGGGTTGGGGGGAAGAGGGGTAGGAATGGGACGCCCCAGAGTGCTGAGCCACAAGGTGGGAAGAACGAGCCTATCTATATGGGACCAGCCAATGTTTGCTTATATCTGTGGCTTCACACATCTATGGTAGCTCTTGGAATGTATCCCCAGGGGATACAGTATTTGGTCCAGAAGATTCCAACAAGGCCCAAGAATCCCCTTATTCTAGGTCTCAAGAGAATTCCTGGAAGTAATCTGCCCCAAGAGAGCAAAGACACGGGGAATCAGGATCCAGTGAGTCGACTCTCCCAGGATTGGCGCCCTGGCTTGTTTCTGCAGTGGGGTGCAGCTCCTGACAGCTGGCCCCCAGGGCTCCTGGTTCTGCTCAGGGCAGCTAGCAGAACAGAAAAGCCAATCCCGCTTCTACAAGCAAACCTTTCCCATCTGTGAAACAGCTTTCCTTTCTCTCGTTTCCATCCCTGCCATTCCTACAGTGGAGCGGGGGCTGTCAGCCCTGAGCAAGGTACTTCCTACAGCTAATGGCATCAGGAGGAAGTCTGCTGGCTGCAGAACCACTCTCAGTCCCAACACTAAGCTAGAGCTACTGGGCCAAATCTCCTGAATAATCCTCCCTGGGTGATGGAAGCTGCTCCACCTGTCTCCAGAGATGGCACCGGCTGGGCTGAGCCGGGCCGGGTCTCCTCACGCCCTGGGTCCAGGCTTCAAGTGGCTGCAGGCCTGCTCACCTTGGCGAGTTTGCAGTTCTGGTCCTCCAGGATAATCTGATCCTCCTCAAGCTTCTTCAGCTTGGCTTCTGTGGTTACCTTCTCTAGTTGTAGCTTTTGCCTGGCACTCTCCTCCTCCTCCAGCTGTTCCTCCAGCTCCTGAAAAGGGCACCGAGACAGTGGCAATGGACCATCGCTCACCTGTTCCTCCTCATTTATCCCTTCATTCAAATGGAGGTTCCTCAAGGTCGTACTTATATTCCTAGCATGCAGTAGGCACTTAAATGTATTCTAATGGAAAATGTTTAGTCTTCCCAGGCTTTAACCCTAACACCCCCATTTCTTGGGGGTTTCAGGTGGGCAGGAAGATGCCCTTAAATATACTGGCTCTCTGGGCGCTCTCACCTGGATGTTCTGCTGCATTTTCTTCTTTTCTGTTTGCAGGTGCTGACAGCGCTCCTCCTCTTCCTCCACCCTGGCCTCCAAGTCATGGCAGATCTCCTCGAGCTCCTGCTTCTTGGCAGTCAGGCGGGCCCTCAACTCCTCAGCCTCGGCACACAGCTCCGTCTCGGCCTGTAGCTGCTCCTGCAGCTGCAGCTTCTCTGCCATCAACTACCAAAGACACACCCGAGATCCAGGATCAGCCTACTAGCAGGGGTCATCCTCCAACCTCACACTCCTTGGAAGGGAGCTCACTAGTCTTGCCCCAAACATCTGGGAATAAACTGAGTCATGAATTCTTGCAGCAACACCACCTGCTGAAGAATGTCCCTA
>NW_025400407.1:0-1051 GCF_016433145.1 Gracilinanus agilis
ATATATATATATATATACTCACCCTGAAAATGTAACAATAGCCCTTTGTCTTCTAGTAAACTGACTCCAGCACATCTCTGCCTGTAATGCAATCCTTTAATACGATGGTGGGCTTTCTACATGCCTCTAATAAGAAAAATTATGCTAATTTTTTCAAACATGTGCTTAAAAAATATCATTTCCTTCCAAAGCAGCCTGAACAGCAAAATTATCAAGGCAAAAATCTACTTCATATCTATGAAGATATATAAAGTAAATGAGTGGGGGCATTTTGCCTAGGGAAGAGTAAGTATAAAGTTTTGTTCAGAAGACAATGGAAATGCTCTGTCATGTAATGATTTCAATGATCAGCTACATTTTCTGGTAGTTGATGATCATTGGAGCTACTAAAAGAAAAATTTGAATTTAATGAAAGTTATGAAAATATAAACACCAAAGCAGAAACAATATCAGTAATCCTATGGCACCCATGGATGCCTACCTTGGAATGATGTGATAGGCATTAAATAGGTTAACATTACACTTATTTTTATATTTCCTCCCTTTGATGATATTTGTTTGCACAATATGTGGTATAAAAGAAGCTTTGAGAGTTGTCAATAAAAAGATTTAGGTTAGATTTAATATTTTATTTAGAGTTTCATGAAAACTTGATTTTGAAAAGTGTTAATTTACAGAAATGGGGGAAATTTAAACAAATATTTTATTAATGGAATTATTTGACATTCACATACTTATGTTATTAAACCATTAATTCTGTGGGATTTTGAGGAGAATTCTATTCTTTTCTTGACTTCTGAGAGAAGCTTCCTTTTAAGAATCAACCCCTTAATTTGTGGCATTGCAGAATATTGTGGCATAGCAATTAGTGTTAATTGCAGTGGTTAGTAAACTTCCCTTTGTCTTTCTTTTCTATTCTCCTCCATTTGTTTTAGTGATAAGCCAATTGTTGCTACTCTTATTTTTTTTGGAACTCAGCAGGTATTTAATTAACACTCAAGATTTGTAGTAAGTTAATGAAAACATATATATATATATATATATATATATA
>NW_025400408.1:0-1092 GCF_016433145.1 Gracilinanus agilis
GCCTGGGGAGAGCCATCATGGAGGCAGAGGAGAGACCCGGAGAGGGCGAGACGTATGGGAGAACCCAGACCCGGCCCCGGCCTTCTTTGAGGCTTTAGAGATGGCGACCGCGGCCTGTGACGAAGCGCTTTCTCTCTCTCTCCTGGTCTGAGCTGTGGCCTCGCGTCTCGGCAGAAGGCCTGCGTCACTTTTGGGGGCCTCTCGGGGGGGTCTAATCTGAGCGGTTCTCCAATGTCTGTTGGCGCCCCGCCTTCAGCTGGGTCACCGCACGCCGTGGCCGGTGACTCTCTGTGCCTCTGGCCTTGCGCGCAAAGGTGTGCTGCTCCGAAGAGAGGGATGCCAATAAGAAAGCATCGTCCTCTCCGGGAGACGCCCAGGCTGCAAAGCCCCCGCGACCAGCCCTGGGGCGTCCGGCCGCACCAACACCCAGAGAACCGCGCCGGCAGCCCGGCCGCCTGCCCAGGGATTTGTGCCCGGAGACAAGAAGCGTATGTGTACGGAGACTCGTATTAGGAAGGAGGAAACACGAGCCCCAGAGCCAAACCGCTAATGGACAGCCACGCAGCCACGACGCCACGACAAGCGCAGGATCAACTCAGCTCAGCTTAATGAGCGTCTGCCCACCGCTAGGACAGGCCAGGACGTGGGCGTGACGGCCAAGAGGCAGATGCAAGAACGAGACAGACTGACCTCCGGAGCCCGCAGTCTACCCAGGGCAGGATTTGGGGCATACTCTGTTGTGAGTGAGTGTGTGTGTGGCTGTGTGTAAGAATGTGTGTGTGAGTGGGTGGGTGTGTTTGTGAGTGGGTAGAGGTAGCATATGTGTATGTGTGACTGTGTGTGTGTAGGAGTGTGTTTGAGTGTGTCAGCATGTGTGAGTGTGTGTGAGTGGGTATAGGTAGCATATGTGTATGTGTGTGTGAGCCTGTCAGTGTGTGAGAATATGTGTGTGAGTGGGTTCGGGTGACATATGTGTGTGAGTGTGTGAGTGTGTAAGAGTGTGTGTCAGTGTGTGAGAATGTATGTGGGTGGGAGTGTAGATGGCATGTTTATGTGTGAGTGTGTGTGTGAATGTGTGTGTGAGTATGTGAG
>NW_025400409.1:0-1354 GCF_016433145.1 Gracilinanus agilis
TTGATTTCTTTACCTGAAAATTGCCTATTCATGTCTCTTGCCCATTTATCAATTGGAGGATGGCTTGATTTTTTATACAATTGCTTAAACTCCTTGTATATTTGAGTAATTAGACCCCTGTCAGAGTTTTTCATTATAAAGATTTTTCCCCAATTTGTTGTTTCCCTTCTGATTTTGACTACATTGTTTTTGTTTGTCTTTTAACACGAAAATCCCAAATCATATACTCATATAAGCAAGTGATAAATCATATTTTTCTGCATTTCTATTGCAACAGTTCTTTCTCTAGGTGTGGATAACATTCTTTCTCATAAATACCTCAGAATTATCCTTGATCATTGCATTGCTATTAGTAACAAAGTCTATTACATTTGACTGTCCCACAATCTTACAGTTACTGTGTATAATGTTTTCCTTGTTCTGCTTATTTCCCTCTGCATCAGTTCATGGAGGTCTTTCCAGTTCTTAAAGAAATCATCTGGTTCATCATTCCTCATAGCTCAATGATATTCCATCACCATCAGATACCAAAATTTGTTCAGCCATTCCCCAATCAAGTGACATCTCTTCTTTCCAATGCTGCATTCTTATTGAATAGTCTTTCTCAGCTTTGAATATCTCTGCCTTCTTATGCCAAAGTATATTGCCTTTATAAAAAAAATAACTGGCAAGTGTTCTATATTCTAGCCTCAAACATGAACTATCAGTCTGACCTAAGTGAGAACTACTCTTTTATAAGAATTATTAATAAATATGCTTTTGAATTTTACAATCTATATTGAAAGGTGTGGGTTATTCTGACTGAAAATGTCGGTAGAACTCAAGTCTGTTGATATAAAGTCCACCCAGGCACAGAGAGCAAGTTGGCTGCTTTCAGACCTGGAAATCTTACAAACGCAATCTGACTGTCTTGATCTTGGTAATAACAGGTTTAATAAAGTGAATAACCAGGTTAGGGTGAAGATGGAGGACTAGGGCTTTCCCTCGGCTAATAAAATTATATTTATCCCAGAACCCACTGACCCACAAAGGTCTCTTCAGTCTCCAACAAAGTTGGAGCTACTCTCTCTACCTTTCTAATCGAAATATCAGAAATATCCCTAATTTTAGCTACTTAATTCTATAGCCACTTATAAACAGTTTTGGTCAAGGAACAGAGCAAGTTACTGGATCAGAGTTGGTAACCACAGTGATCTAGTCACCAAAGACTGCAGACTGAGCCTGCAGAGGTTACATAGTAGTCCAGATCAGTCAAGCTGGGTTTCTTTCATCCAAGTAGTTAAATAGGGTTCCTTCAAGTCAGGAGATGGGGTAGATATACTGGTAGACTGAACAGGATCCAAAAAGAGTACAC
>NW_025400410.1:0-1262 GCF_016433145.1 Gracilinanus agilis
CTTCCAAAGCTCTTAACTTTACTCCTAGCCAGTATATACTAGGGTGGTGTTGAAAGCCGTTAGATGTAAAGAGCCAATTGGAGAAATTGGGTCAAATTTAGGGCCTGTTATCTGGATTCCCTACATGACCAATCCAGGCTGAGGCAGTCTTTGTGTTTGGTCCTGGTCACCTGAGCCCTGAAAAGCTCTGGTACCAGCAGGTAGATTAATCCAAAAACAACTTGACCCCTCCAAGAGGCTATTAGGAGTCATTTAGAGAAACAGAGTCTGTAATAGATGTTTTATCTGTATCCCATTACAAAATCATCGGCAAGTAAAACTGCGTGTATGATTTTTCTGCACTGCATGTCAGATGCAGATAGAATGGACCATCTAAGGTAAAAATCTGAGGCTCCTCTTTTGACTCATTTTTAGATCCCCACATTCTCTCAATATTCTTATTGGAAAGCTTTGAGTCCTTAACCAGACCAGCAGCTACTGAGTTAACAATTCCTCTCCTTGACAATTTCTCTTCTTGATAATTAAGAAGCCTGAAACCTAAAAAATATATTACTTAGATAAGGACTGGAGCCGGACAATTTAGTCCAGACTATCTGACCAGGTGCAGATCGGTAAAACAAGGCAGAACGCAATTAGTAAACATCTCCATGAAATTTATTTCTGCTTCCAGAATTATCCCTTACTAATTGGTGGTTGGAACTTGGCCCTTGTCTTTGCACCCATATCTCTATTTTTTAGGCTTTAATGAATTGTGTATGATTTGTAACCCCTTCACAGCTGTGATTCTTTCTTTGTGTTCTTTGTTTGAAACCAGTATAAAATAAAGTCCAAAATCCCATAGCATGGGATCAGCATGGGCTAACCTCTAGTTCAGCTGTTCTCAGTTTCTTTTTTCTGTCTTAGCAATCCAACGCCGTAAAACGCCACTCAGGACCCCTACCATATAGAGCTGGTCCTCTATAGGGTGGCACCGCCTATGAACAAGAAATAGAATTGCAAGTATGGCCCAGTTTCCTGCCTATTTCAAACAGCTCCCACTCCCAGAGAGCATTTCCATGCTACATAGCTCAAATTTTTAAGATGTCTTTCCTTCCAACTGTTCCTGGTTATACTTGTCCTTACTATTAGCTTGAGTAATCTCAAGATTCAGAAAGGAGATTCATCTCCTTACACTCCCTTGCCATTTTGGCCTTTCTAGTCTCTGCAACACATCCATGATGTTAACTGTTTCAGTTTGTTCCCCTCCAAATAGTGAAGAAGTC
>NW_025400411.1:0-7296 GCF_016433145.1 Gracilinanus agilis
ACACATTAATATATAATATATAATAACGTACTTTATTATATAATCTATATTAATTAATTATACAGATAATTTTTTACCAACTATATGTAAAAAATATTTCTACATAAATTTTCTATAGTTATATGTTCCAAATCATCTCTCTCCCTCCCTCCCTTGTAAGTTTTCTAAAGAATCTTACTATCATCCACCATAGGAGAACAGATAGGCCACAACACCAATGTGCCAAATGTGCCAAAGATATGAGACCACACTTCCTGATCTTACTAAATAAGATCATTCCCTCGAACAAACAAAACCCAACTATGGCTTAACAAATCATACCTAAGCCTAAGGTAGGGGAAGGGAGGGTACACAAAGTTGATTGAAACTATAATTTGCCCAGAGTACAGAGTCAAAGACAAGATTTGAACCCAGATCTTTATAACTAAACCTAGTGCTCTATCCACTTCTCAAACTGACCATATATTCTTCAAAATTACCCTCAAAAATGGCAATCAAAATACTAAAAATAAACAAAACTACCAGGAATCCTCAATAGAAAAACAATGGGTTTTTTGAGGGGCGGGGTGGGAAGGATCACTTAATCACACAAACAAATCACTTAAAAAACAAATAAACAAAAGAAGAGTACAAGGAAATGAATATTATTGCTCAAGACAATCAGAAACAGAAATGATAGATAGAATATTTTCAAGTAGACCAACAAAAGAAATGAAACTAGAAACTCTTGGGATCTAATAAATACAAGAGGAATTGATGGAGGAAATGAAATTGGCAAAAATATGAAGAGAAGAAATAAAAAACTAAGAAAACTCAGGTCATGATGATGATCAAGTACAAAAGTTAGGAAACGTTCATAGAAAATATGGAAACAGCCATGGAAAATTCATGGAAAATAGCTAGGCAGGCCCCACCTGAGGCATCATTACTAAGACTAAGGACAAAGAGATTCCTTGTGAACCCACTTCAAAGGAGCTCAAAGGAGCTCAGACTCCCAGTGCAGAAAAGACAAGATGTTCTTCCTCAAGAAACATGATGGAACATGATGGCCATGAGGCACTGGGTCATAGAATGTGATGCATGGTGTCAGCTGCCTGGTCCAGGTGATGCAGAAGGCTGTTTCAGATGTCAAGCTGGAAATAAATAAGAACATGATGTGCTCTAATGAGAATGTAATCCTATCTTTCACAGTTGTGAAACAGAGGTGATCCAAAGCATAGGCAAACTAAAAAAATGTTCCTCATTTCATATATCACAAAAATCTATTAAACCATTCCTCAATGGATTCTTAAATGGATATACATTTAAGAAATCACATAAGTTTAAACTTTTTAATGCCTAGAGATAACCTGAAGGCAGTTTCTAAAATGTAAAACCAAAAAGATCTTCGGGCCAAGATGCTAAATAAGTAGCAAAATCATAGGATTCCTTATATCTGATGATTAACTAGTGCTAATGTTATTAACCAGGAGATAAACAATAAATAGCAATAAATAATGGTGTTGTATTAATTGAAGGATAAAAAGGAATTGGGGAAAGAAAGAAAAGAATAAGATGATTATGAAATGCAGTGATCAAGAATAGAGAGAAAAAAGAACATGACAAAGAAGAAAGAGTGAGGAGAAAAAGGCATCTCAGAGTGATGCTCTCATCTCAGAGATCTAAAGGGGCAGGTAATTAAAATTTTTGAAATGCTTATGTGAATAGTATAAAATACATGAATTATATTTAGTGTTCATGATCTGAGAGACAGAGAGAAACAGAAAGAAGAGCAAGTGATAGAAAGAGAAATTCCATTTAAAATAACTCTAAACCCAAAGTGGGGACCACCACCCCCTGGTGGGTGCTGCAGTGATCCAGGGGGCGGTGATGGCCACAGGTGCATTTGGGGGCAGTGAATAACTGTAAGGGGGTGGTGATAGCATGTGACAGGGGGTGCTAAGTAATATTTTTTCTGGAAAGGGGGCGGTAGGTCAGAAAATTTTGGGAACCACTGCTCTAGACAATATAAAATACTTGGAAATCTACTTGCCAAAACAAACAGAAATTGTATGAAAACAATTACAAAACACTTTTCACATAAATAAAATCAGATATAAACTACTAGAAAAACACTAATTGTTCCTGCGTAGGCCAAGCTAATATAATAAATATGACAATTCTACCTCAATTAATTTACTTATTCAGTGCTATGCCAATCAAATTACCAAAAAAAATCATTTTATAGAACTAGAAAAAAAGAATAACAAAATTCATCTGAAAGAACGGTAGATCAAAAATATCAAGGGAATTAATTTTTAAAAATGAAGAAAGGTAGTCTAGCAGTACCAGATCTCAAATTGTTCCATAAAGCAGTAATCATCAAAACAATCTGATACTGGCCAAGAAATAGAAAAACAATATTCAATAGAATAGATTAGGGGTATATGACCTTGGCAATCCATTATTTGATAAACCCAAGGATCCCAGCTTTTGGGATAGGCACTCACTACATGACAAAAACCACTGGAAAAACTGGAAAACAGTATGGCAGAAACTAGGTCTACACCAGTGATTCCCAAACTTTTTTGGCCTACTGCCCCCTTTCCAGAAAAAATATTGCTTAGCACCCCCTGTCACATGCTATCACCTCCCCCTTACAGTTATTCACTGCCCCCAAATGCACCTGTGACCATCACCTCCTCCCTGGATCGCTGCAGCACCCACCAGGGGGTGTTGGCGCCCACTTTGGGAATCACTAGTCTAGACCAATAACTCAGACTCTATACCAACGTAAGGTCAAAACAGATATATGATTTAGACATAAAGGAAGACAACATAAGTAAATTAGAGGAACATAGAATAGTTTATGTGTCAGATCTAAGAAGAAGGGAATAATTTATGACCAAACAAGAGATAGAGAACATTACAAGACAAAAATGAATAGTTTTGACTATATCAAATTAAAAAGGTTTTGTACAAACAAAACCAATGTAACCAAGATTAGAAGGGAAAAAATAAACTGGGGAAAAATTCTTAGATTTCTCCGATAAAGGTCTCATTTCTCAAATATAGAGAAGACTAGTCAAATTTATAAGACTACGAGCCATTCCCTAATTGATGAATGGTCAAAGGATCTGAACAAACAGTTTTCAGATGAAGAAACCAAGACTATCAATAACCATACAAAAAATGTCCTAAATCACTCTTGATTAGAGAAAAGCAAATTAAAACAACTCTGAGGTACCACCTCATACCTATCAAATTGGACAATATGGCCAGTAAAGGAAAGTGAAAATTATTGGAGGGGATGTGGCAAAATTGAGACATTAATACATTGATGGTGTAATGCAAGGATGCAACAGAGGCGTTTTGCTCTTGCAAATAGTCAGAGAAAGGCAGTTGGAACCTGAGGCTTGAAGAGAGCGGAAGGTCCAACTGAGGCTCTCTGCTTTTGGTTCTTGGCTTTGCTTTGGCCTGTGCTTTTTGTCTCTTGCAATTTGAACCTAGCTGATTTCTCTGGACCTTTCCCTGACCTTCTCCATATTATACCCCTATTATCTTACCTGATTTTCCCTTTGGGCTCTGGGAGGAAGGGTGGTTTTGGTTTTGGTAATTAGACTTTGTGAGTTTAGTTTTCTGTAGTGTATAAATGGAATTAGCTCATCCTCATTAATTGTTAGACTCTAGCCATCAGAAAAAATATCACCCCACCCAACTTAGTGGGGAGAGGAGATTAGTTACCCACACATGACAATAAGTAACAAATCAAGAACAAGGGCCTGCCCTTTGGGCAGTCCAAAACAGTGTGGAGGCTGCCATTTGTCCACTTGAAATTGAAGTTGGATGCAGGAAGTGATGAAAGCTGCTATCTTTTTAAATACGATGGTAACTTCCTGTGGAGGAAGTTGGCACTTTGAACTTGGTGTTGAAGTATCTCTGGTGAGACCTCAGACAGCTTTCTGAATTGTCACATGGGCAAGTTAGGTTGACTTCCTTTCACCTCCCTTCTGGAGGCTTTACTCTCAAGGAGCCCTCTCTTGCCTCTCTAATTGTAAAGGCCTTGTGGCTAGAAGCCTTGTTTAATTAACCTCTGTGCTCCTTTGCTGGGGCCTCTAAATTCTCATCCAGTCTGGACCTCTGGCCCAGGCCAGAGTTTCTCTCTCTCTATTTCCCTACCTTCAACCTTCCTAATTGTAAACAAACTTCCATAAAAGCCATCCTGACTTGGGTCTATTTTAAATTTGGAATTGAGCTAATCTGATTCCGGGGGACCATACCTTAAATATCTAGTTTTCCCCTCTTACAGTTGGCAAGTAGGACATCTTTAAATCAACCTATCCCTTATTTTATTGATCTAGTATATACTTTACTTTAAGGCAGCCAAATCTTCAGACAGGGAGAGCAGGCTCTCCCTCAATCTAACCCTGTCCTGGCCCTTCCCCAAGCTTCAGTTTCTCCCTAGCAGCCAATACAAAACCCTAAACCCCTGTCTCCCTTCTGATCAATCCTAATATCAATAAACCTCTTTGTTACCTAATCAAACCCTCTGGTGAATCACTGTGTCAAAAATTTAAGAAAGGGTTGAAGAGGGAAGGAATTATTTTCTCTTTATTTATTGAGGAACTGCGGGCATCCATCTTGGCAAGAAGTTCTTACCCAAGACTTCCTGCCATTAGCTTGACTGGCAGGAGGAGCCCCTTTGACTCTTCCCACAAGGGACTTGAGAAACTAACAAGGGAAAGCCCTCAAGGCAGATTTAAACACTTCTGACTGGCCCAACTCCTTTGTGTCCATAGGGATACCTTTCCTGCCTTAAAGGGTTCAGCCTATCTTCCCCAGTATCTTCTCTCTCTAGCCTCAGCCTCTAGCCTGTTTTAAGCTGCTTCTCCTGAATACCCCACCTATTCCCTCACCATCCAATATAGCAACTCATTCTTTCCTTCCCTACATTCAGTCATCCCCTTCTTTCCTCCTCCTAATACCTGCCTCACCTTTATCCCTCCATTTAACCAAAGACTAAAGATTTGCCTCACATCTGATAACACTGGTGGCATTGTGAACTAATCTAACCATTCAGGAGGGCAATTTGGAACTATGCCCAAAGGGCTACAAAACTGTTTATACCTTTTGATCCTGTTATACCACTAATAGGTCTATATCCCGAAAAGATAAAAAGGTGGGGAGGACCTACTTGTATAAAAAATAATAGCCCTCTTTGTGGTGGAAAAGGATTGGAAATTGAGGAAGAATTAGGGAATGGTTGAACAAATGGTTCGAAATTAACAATGGTGATACTATTGTGCTATAGAAAATGAACAGGATAATTTCAGAAAGAGATGAAAAGACCTCATTAAGAAAAGAAGACATGACTGATGAGGTAGCTGAGAGATACCATACATTTGAGGGATGCATGCCTGATTGGACAATCATAAACTTGTGGTCAAAGTGTAATAGCATTTGACCAGAATTAAAAATTTTGGAAGCAACTAATGACTTCAGATGGGTTAAAGTCCACAATACCCAAAGAAGAGAGTTAAATAAGATATGTCCCTGCCCCAGATGACTGCTGTTTGCCATAAAACTGAAATAATAGTTTCCATAAATAGAAGTTTTAACTTGTTAGGCAAAAGAATCTACAGGGACAAGATCCCCAAAGTAAGAGCCTAGAATAAAAAACAACATTCTGGGATTGAATCCAAGCCCAAATTACTCTCTAGAATGATACTGATGATTTTTCCCAGGGGCACCTGGGCAGTTGAGGAGTCTAATACTTAGACCAGCAGCTCATCCAGTTAAACAGATGCTCATGACTATTTAAAGGACACAAATATAGAGAAATATGTTTGGTTGCTCCAAGTGTTTGGGGACTGTCAGATGAGTGGGCAGGTAGGCTATTCTATAGAAGGAGGAAGGGGAAAAAGAGAACTCAGACTGACTAGTGTCTACCTAAAGTAGGTGCTCAATCATTTTTTGTGAGAAGTGGTGGTGATGATGGTAACCACTACCTATCATATGGCCTGGAGTCAAGGTAAGTTGATGTTTTCTTTCCTAAGTCCATCTAGCTTCCCTAGAAATGTTACTTGAGGAAAGCTGGAAAGAGTTACTTGTATACATTTAGAAAAACCAGAGGATGGTAGAAGCTCATCCTTTCAGAGGGTCATATAATTTAAAGATCGAAAGAGACTTTCGAGATCATTTTGTTGACCTCTCTCATTTCATGAATGAACAAACTGAGGCCTATTGAAAGAAAATTTTTAAACCCTTGTCCAACAGCATAAACCAAGATTCTAATATAGCAGGGCCTCCAGATCCCTTAACCCCTTTGTCAACAACAAAAAAACTAAAGAAACAATAAAGCTACTGAATTTGTATACTCAACAGTGACCTCTGAGACAGAAGTTTCAGTAGAATAGGGAAACCAGGTGTCAGGCTACAAGAAACTAAGAAGAGAAGGTGAAAAGAAAATAGAAGCATTCAGGCAGACCTCAGACTGCTCTGGGTCTTCCTGTCTGCCCCCAGATGCTCCACAAGTCTGAGGCTTTGTCCAGGGTCGTGCTGAATTTTGTGAAATAATTGTTCAATTTTCCATGGGAGCATTACACTTTTGAAGTTGCGGCTACAAGTCAAGGCTCACTTTATTGTTTTATTGTTTTATTGACTATTGAGACTTTTAAAGTGTTAGTAATACTGATTAAACTTAAAAGTTGTGTATGCATACATCTTTTTTTTTTCCAGAGAGGTTGGTTGATAAACATTTACCAGCACCATCCTGTATCACTCTATAAACACTGCTTGAATTCAGCAGGAGTGCAGTAGAAAGCTCAGAGAATGAAGCCACCATCACTTGGTGACTGTAGGCTAACAATAACAGCAACAGTGATTATAGCAAGAAGAAAAAGAACTGGTATATAGAAGCTTTAAATTGTGAAAAGTGTTTTATATCCATTATCTTAACACTCCAGGTTTTGTCAGAATGAAAACAGATCTCCTTTTCCCCAAAAACTGGGGCTTTCTCTTACATAAAGCCAAAGCTCCTACCTTCTGGTGCCCAGCAAGGCACCTCTTTCAACTGCCCAGGCAGCTGGCTTGCCATTAACATGAGTGACTCCTTCTAACCACTAGTTCTGTCTTCTGAGATCAACCATGTTTAATCCCTGTTGCTTATCATAGTCCTGCAACCATTTAAAAGACAACTGTCTCACCCATCCCAAATATCCTCTCCCCTGGACTAAATATCCCCAGTGCCTTCAAATGACTCCTGGTTGGTATTCTCTAAGATCTTCCCCCCTCCACCTATCTAGTACCCTCTTCAGG
>NW_025400412.1:0-8856 GCF_016433145.1 Gracilinanus agilis
ATATATATATATATATAATTTCTTAAGGCTTTTATACAGCCTTGCTTCTCCTTTCTACACAAAGAACGCATCATCTGGGAAAATATATAGATTATTTTTCTCATGTTTCCACTTCGTTCATTCTCTGGAGCTAAATATTTAAAATTATTTTCAAATATTAAATCTGTAGCTATATATAATATTCTCTGGGTGTACCCATTTCACTCTTCATTATCTCATATAATTCTTTTCAAATTTTCTTTTAATCTGTTCATCATTTCTTATGGCACAATAGTATTCCATTACAGTCATATGCCACATTCCCTATTTGATGGACATCCCTTCAGTTTCTAGTTCTTTGCCATCACAAAGAAAACTGTTATAAATATTTTGGAACATAAGGTTTATTTCCTTTTCCTCTTATCACCTTTGGAGACAGAAATACTGGGTATAGAATTACACACAGTTTTATAGCTCTCTGGACATAATATAATTTATCTTTTAAAATATTTATACAAGGAAGAAATTTGTCATCAAAGGACCTGTTGCCTCCAACATGAAAAGATCATTGAATGTCAGTATTGCAAAAGAAAAATTGTGCCATATTTAATTTTATATTTTAGCAGGGTATTCGTAAGGGTATTTAAGTCCACTGGAAAGTTGATTTTGTACAGATTTTGGCTCAAGTAAGATGTTGAATCAAAGGTTTCCTTGCCAGACAAAAATGGAATGAGAATAATAGACTGCTTCTAGATTCAAAAGGAAAAAGATCCTATCTTTAACCTTAGCACATAGAGAGATATCATAATCCTGCCTTCTATCTGTTGGTAAAATGAGATAAAAGCAATGGGACCAAAGGGATCCAATCAACCAATAGAACGTCAGTGAACACAGCAGCAATAAAAATTATGAAGATAATTGGAAAAAAAGATTAATTTATAGGATTTCTAGTTTGGGACCTTGTCCAGAAATAAAAACCTTAAAGATTTGCTAGAGGCAGCTAGCATGATTTAATATATTCTGGACAGAAAACACATGGGAGGATACTCAGATGCAATTACAAGTGATTTCATCTCTTATGAATCACAGTTTGCAGAAGCCATTTGTAAGATACTGCCGAGAATTTCTTTTTTCCAATCACAAATTCCTTGTTTGGTACTCTTGTAGAGAGCAAGTAAATATTGAGGAAGGTCAGAAAAGAATATTAACCACTTTGGCATGAAGGTAACTTTTGCCATTCCAGACATTGTCCAGATTAATTATGGATTCATTTAGAAAGACGCAGAGGAGTTAAAATGAGGAAATCTAATTCTTCTGAGAGATGAAGAGGAAGCTTCTCATCAAAGAAAGGCTTAAGCAATTTATTTTTTATTGTATTTGACACATCTCAAAGTTCATTTTGCAATAGCCTAATTAAAAATTGAAAACAAAAGTCTGAATCTACATATATTTTTCAAGTGGAAATTACTGTATTTTAGTAATCTGCAAACTCCCCACTCCAAATTAAAAGTACCTTTCTCCCCAAACAGTCATATAATTGAGGCAAAAACAAATATATTTCTTCAGTTCAATTATTTTGATAATTGCTTGGTTCTCCACTTGATGTTGGTTTGTAAAACGAGTCTTAGCTGTTGTAGCCATGGTTTTGCAGAGAACCTAGTTGGTACCATATGAAATGCTAGCAGTGAAGATCTTATGGATGAATAAGGACAATCTAGCTTTATAATTCCTTTGTTTTTTTAAAAGTAACTGATGCTACAGCTTTAAGAGATGAATTTGAAACATTTAAGTAACTTAACTTGATACAAGTTTGAATGTATATAAGTTATCAACAAAAAGTCACAAAGGGACAGAGCTTTTTGCTCTTACATTTTATTCATAGGATTTGGACACTGTGATTTATTATTTTTTAAATTATTTTTAGAAAAAAAAAGGTTTTCCATGGTTACATGATTCATGTTCTTACTCACTCCCCCCAAATCCCTCAAACTCCCCTAAGCCCCTGCAGCTGATGCGTATTTCCACTATTTTCTTCATGTGTCATTGATCAAGACCTATTTCCATATTATTGATAGTTGTACTAGGGTATTCGTTTAGAGTCTACATTTGAAATCATGTCTACATCAACCCATGTGTTCAAGCAGTTGTTTTTCTTCTATGTTTCCAATCCTGTAGTTCTTCCTCTGAATATGGGCAGCATTCTTATCCATAAATCCCTCAGAATTGTCCTGGATCATTGCATTGCTGCTAGGAAAGAAGTCCATTACATTAGATTTTACCACAGTATATCAGTCTCTGTTTATAATGTTCTTCTGGTTCTGTTCCTTTCACTCTGCATCAATTGCTAGAAGTCATTCCAATTCACATGGGATTCCTCCAGTTTATTATTCCTTTGAGCAAAATCGTATTCCATCACCAAAAGATACCACAATTTGTTCAGCCATTCCCCAATTGAAGGGCATACCCTCATTTTCTGCCACCACAAAGAGTGCAGCTATAAATATTTTTGCCCATGTCTTTTTCCCTTTGATCTCTTTGGGGTACAAACCCAGAAATGGTATGGCCGGATCAAAGGGCAGGCAATCTTTTAGCACTCTTTGGGCATAGTTCCAAATTGCCATCCAGAATGGTTGGATCAGTTCACAATTCTACCAGCAGTACATTAATGTCCCAATTTTGCCACATCCCCTCCAACATGCATTACTTTCCCCTGCTGTTATTTTAGCCAATCTGCTAGGTGTGAGATGATACCTCAGAGTTGTTTTGATTTGAATTGTTCTTATTATTAGACATTTAGAAGACTTTCACAGGTGCTTATGATAGTCTTGATTTCTTTATCTGAAAATTGCCTATTCATGTCCCTTGCCCATTTATCAATTGGGGAATGGCTTGATTTTTTTTGTACAATTGGTTTAGCTCCTTGTATATTTGAGTAATTAGACCTTTGTCAGAGTTTTTTATTATAAAGATTTTTTTCCCAGTTTGTTTTTTCCCTTCTGATTTCGGTTGCATTGTTTTTGTTTGTAAAAAACTTTTTAATTTGTTTATTTTACATTTTATATTTTTTCTAACACTTGCTTAGTTTTAAAATCTTTCCTTTTCAATAGATATGATGAGTATACTATTCTATATTTGATTAAATTTTTTTAAAACCTTACCTTCCATCTTGGAGTCAATACTGTATATTGACTCCAAGGTAGAAGAGTGGTAAGGGTAGGCAATGGGGGTCAAGTGACTTGTCCAGGGTCACACAGCTAGGAAGTGTCTGAGATCAGATTTGAACCTAGGATCTCCCATCTCTAAGCCTGGCTCTCAATCCACTGAGATACCCAGCTGCCCCTCTACAATTTATTTTCTTATAGTTTTTTTCCTTTATATTCAAGTCATTCACCCATTCTGAATTTATCTTCATATAGGGTGTGTGGTACAGAGAAGGGGCATAACTGCTTTGCAGAATTCTTCTATCAGTTAAGGAGTTTAGAATCTTGGGAAGAAGGGCAGTTGGTCCTAAGAACTCGTGGAGAGAACCAGGGTCCATCTGCGCTCCTTATTTAGATTGAACCTTGGCCTATATTTTGCAGCTTTTCTTTTAAAATTGTTAATTTAGCTAATTCCTTTGAATCTCCCTACCCTACCTTATTCCAACCTTCATTTTCCCTACCTGAATGTCTGAGAAGTTTGGAAAGGAGAGTAGATCTAAGAGTTAGTTCAAATCTGTGATAGTTTAGTCAAACAGGGCTTACCCTTATTACAAATTTACCTTATTGAATCATTGTATCCAGTTTTCCTATCCCTTTTGGCTACAAACCCTCTTGGGCTGAAGTAGGCTGGTTCCTACTGAGTCTCTCGTTCCTGCCTCCCTTCCCCCACCTGAAGTTTCTCTAGGCAGCTGTTAGGGCTACCTTGTATCCTCTACCCTTTCCCAATCTACACTAGAAGACAATAAACCCTGTTGGTCTTTAATCAAAACCCTTTGGCTGTTTCATCAGTTGATTAATAAGAGAGGGAGGAGGAGAGAGAGGAATAACATACTCTCAGGAGTTTAAGGGAACCTGAGGGTATCCATTTTGGGGGAAGTGTAACTTCAATACTTCCTCTAGTCCCTTCCTGTGAAATTGACTAGAAGCCTCAAGTCAGTTTCAAGCTGTTCTTAGCTGATTCTAACCTGGCTCTGTAAAGTGTCTTTTTACTAGAAGGGCTCAGTCTATTTCCCATTAGTGTTTTGCCTCTAACCTGAGTATCCAGTCTTTGTTTCCCTGCTGCTATTGCCTGCCTTCGATTAACTCATCCTCTCCCTTGCAACTCTTGGTACCTCAGTGTTTATATTTCCTAAACTCAGACATTCCCTTATTTCTCCTACTACCTCAACTACCAACCTTCACTATTGTACTTTCCTCATCCACTATATTGCCTTAGGGATTCATAAACCTCTATCCACAGTGCCTATCCTCTATTCTAACCAGCTGCTACCTATAGCCTAATCCCTTTATTACCTCCCTGCAATATTCCCTTGATTACAATCAGCCTTGGGTCCCTTGCCTTGTCTAATTCTGTATTCCTACCAGCTATTACCCTAGTTTCAGTCCCATATTACATCCTGTATATTCCCTTATTACATCCTAAAAATCCCCTTATAAAAGGTGTGAGATGTTGACCTATACCTAATCTCTCCCATATTTTTTCTAATTTTCCCAGCAGTCTTTGTCAAATAGTGGATTTTTGTCCCAAAATTTGGGCTATTTTGGTTTCATCATAGACAGTCTTACTGACATCACTTACTCCAAGTCTATTCCACTGACACTGATCCTCCCTTCTGTCTCTTAGCCAGTACCATATTGTTTTGATGACCACTGTTTTATAGTGTAGTTTAATATTTGGTACTGTTAGGCCACCTTCCTTCACTTTTTTTTTCATTATTTCCCCTGATATTCTTAATCTTTTGTTCTTCCAAAATGAACTTTGTTATAGTTTTTTTTTCTAATTCCGTAAAAAAGTTTCTTGGTAGTTTGATAGGTATGGCACTAAATAGGTAAATTAATTTGGTAGAATGTTCATTTTCATTATGTTAGCTTATCCTACCCATGAGCAATCAATTTTTTTTCCAATTGTTTAGATCTAGTTTTAATAGTTTGGAAAGTTATGTTTGTTTTGGTAGATAGATTCCTAAGTATTTTATATTGTTTAGGGTGATTTTAAATGGTGTTTCTCTTTCTAATTCTTGCTGCTGTGATGTGTTGGAAATATATAAAAATGCTGATGATTTATGTGCATTTATTTTGTATCCTGCAACTTTGCTAAAGTTGTTGATTATTTCTACTAGCTTTTTAGTAGATTGTCTAGTATTTTTTAAGTAGACCATCATATCATCTGCAAAGAGTGATAGCTTAGTCTCCTCATTGCCTATTTTGATAGCTTCAGTTTCTTTTTCTTCTCTAATTGCTACTGCTAGTGTTTCTAGTGCGATGTTAAATAATAGATGTGATAATGGGTATTCTTGTTTCACTCCTGATCTTATTGGGAAGGCTTCTAATTTATCCACATTGCATATAATGCTTGTTGATGGTTTAAAAATCTCTGGAAAAGTACTATGATTTCCCAGGGTATATCTTTCTCTCTCCAGTAGGAAAGTTGGATAGGCTCAGGGCCTCAGGAAAGTGAGAGAACTTTGGGAAAATCACTGCATCTCCTTGGATGTCTGTTCCTTTGATCAAAGCACCAGTCATTGTACAGTCTTTAGGATACTGCAAAATAATTACCATATATATTTTATTTATTTTATCATTGTAAGAAATGTATATGCCCACAAAACTCTCCTTGAGTCAAAAAATATCTGACATTCTGCCTTTGGGTGGGGTGGATAGAGGAAAGAATACATTTTTTACCAGTACCAACACGTCAGGACTTAGAGCTAAGGAAGATGAGATGCTTTGAATCCTGCCTGCTTCTTTGAGGTGATAGGATATTGAGTGAGGATAGAACATTGTTTTTCTGATGAAGTGGATAATATAGAGTGAGAGTCAGGTAGAGTCAAAACAAATGGAATAATAAAGGTAGAGGAAAGACAAAAAGAGACAAGAATTTTGTAATGACTTCTCTTGGAAACTTTGGCCATTTAAAAGTTTCAACTTCATTGAAAAAGTCATGCATCTGAATACTAATTTGTATCCTTTGACCATTTATTAATTGGGAAATATTTTTCAATGGTATAAATTTGACTCATCTATTGTATAGAAGAACTATACTAGAAAGAACTTAACATCACAGACAACCATGATAATGAGTTTACTGATTTAGAGTCAGAAATCCTAGTGAATGGATTTGGGAGAACCTTAGAAAACATTGCTAGGAATAATGTAGATAGAGGTAATGGAATGCCCATGAAGCTATTTAAAATTTTAAAAGATGATGCTGATAAAATGCTGCCCTCTATAAGTACTATGCTAACCGATTGCACCACTGGATCACAAACAAAAACAATGCAATCAAAATTAGAAGGGAAACAACAAACTGGGAAAAAATCTTTATAATAAAAAACTCTGACAAAGGTCTAATTACTCAAATATATAAGGAGCTAAACCAATTGTACAAAAAAATCAAGCCATTCCCCAATTGATAAATGGGCAAGGGACATGAATAGGCAATTTTCAGATAAAGAAATCAAGACTATCATAAGCATCTGTGAAAGTCTTCTAAATGTCTAATTAGAGAAATGCAAATCAAAACAACTCTGAGGTATCATCTCATACCTAGTAGATTGGCTAAAATGACAGCAGGGGAGAGTAATGCATGTTGGAGGGGATGTGGCAAAATTGGGACATTAATGTACTGCTGGTAGAATTGTGAACTGATCCAACCATTCTGGATGGCAATTTGGAACTATGCCCAAAGAGTGCTAAAAGATTGCCTGCCCTTTGATCCGGCCATACCATTTCTGGGTTTCTACCCCAAAGAGATCAAAGGGAAAAAGTCATGGGCAAAAATATTTATAGCTGCACTCTTTGTGGTGGCAGAAAATGAGGGTATGCCCTTCAATTGGGGAATGGCTGAACAAATTGTGGTATCTCTTTGTGATGGAATACTATTGTACTCAAAGGAATAATAAACTGGAGGAATCCCATGTGAATTGGAATGACCTCTAGGAATTGATGCGGAGTGAAAGGAACAGATCCAGGAGAACATTATAAACAGAGACTGATACATGGTAAAGTCTAATGTAATGGACTTCTTTCCTAGTAGCAATGCAATGATCCAGGAAAATTCTGAGGGATTTATGGATAAGAAAGCTACCCATATTCAGAGGAAGAACTACGGGAGTGGTGTAATGGAGGATTACCAGGGAAGTTAACTAAATATATCTGTGGGTTCACAATGGGGTGTGAGGGAAACAGGAATGACAGAAGACAGGACCAAAGAAGGTAGGGAGACCAGGTTTAACTTCTAAGGGGGTAACTGTCAACAATAATGGCAGTTAGGCCCCAACAGTCACTCAGCCCACCTAGGCAAAGGCTTATGGAACCAGCAGGCAAAAGGCAAACATTTATAACAGTTTAATTGAGGGAAACAATAATAAAGGAATGGAATAAGGGATTCTACTCTGACAAGCTATGGGCAAACCACAGGATCAAGGGAGGGACTTATCTACACTAATCTAAGACCTAAGCCAGGCAAGGCCCAGAGAATAACAGTACTGGAGTGGGAATCCTCACAGTAGAGTCCAGAGATGTTTTCAGGATGCCAGGAACCAACTCCTCCAAAACTGATGGTCTAAGGTAGCCCAGTAGGGAGAGGAAGTCTGCAAGCTGTCCACCAGATCTCAGATCATTCCCTACTCAGTGCTGTCATGCAGGATAGATGTCCTCTGCTTCCAACCTTCACCACACTGCAGGATCCCAGGGAATCAGGGTATAACTCCACTAGCTCTGAAGTCTCCCAGGGAATCAGTTACTACTTGTCCCAACCACCATGGAGTCCCTCTCAGAGAGCAAGAACCACTTCCTGCTTCCCCATTCCATCTTGGAATTCTCCAGCCCTTCCTGCTAGGTCTAATACTAATACTAAGCTAATAACTAAGTAATAATCTTCCTCACAACAGTGGAAACACAGAAGAAAAACAAGTGCTTGAACGCATGGGTTGATGCAGACATCATCTTAGGGAAGAAACTCTAAAAGATGACCCTAGTAGAACAATCAATAATATGGAAAGAGGTTTTGATCAATGACACATGAAGAAAACAGTGGAAATGTGCGTTGGCTACAGGGGAGGGGTTAGGGGTGGTGGAGAGGAGAGTAAGAACATGAATCATGAAACCATTGAAAATTTTTTTTCTAAAAAACATAATTTTAAAAAATGCTGACCTCTATATGCCAGCAAAATTAAAAAACTCAGCAGTGGTTACTGGATTGGAAATGATTAGTTTATAACCCAATCCTAAAGAAGGGCAATGCTAAACAATGTTAAAATTCCCAAAAAAACTGCCCTCATTTCATGTGGTAGCAAGCTTATGCTTAAAATTCTATAAGTTAGGTTTCATTAACATGTGAACCAAAAGTTACCAGAAGAGTAGTCTGGTTCTCAAAGAGGCAAAGGAACTAGAGAAAAATTGTCAACAGTCATCATAATATAGAGAAAGCATAGGAGTTCCCAAAAAATAAATCTCTACTTCTTTTTCATTGACTACAGCCTTGGAATGTAGGGATCACAACAAAATGTGGAAAGTCCTCAAAATAAACAGAAGTAATATATCATCTTACTTGTCTACTGAGGAACCTGTATGTAGACCAAGAAGCCACAGTTATAACCAAACACGGAATAATGGATTAATTAAGATATGAAAAAGAGTATGTACAGCATATATATATATATGTATATGTATATAT
>NW_025400413.1:0-10737 GCF_016433145.1 Gracilinanus agilis
TTATTTTTCTCCACATATCTATTAAATCTAATTTTTCTAGCACTTCATTCACCTCTCTTATCTCTTATTTATTTTTTGGTTTGATTTATCTAGATCTGAAAGAGGAATATTTAGATCTCCCACTAGTATGGTTTTACTATCTATTTCCTTCTTAATCTCTGCCAGTTTCTTCTTTAGGAATTTGGATGCTATGCCATTTGGTGCATACATATTGAGCATTGTTATTTCCTCATTGTTTATACTGCCTTTTGTCAGGATGTAATAACCTTCCATGTCTTTTTTAATCATAGATATTTTTACTTTGGCTTTGTCAGAAATCATAATTGCCACTCCTGCCTTCTTTTTCTCATTTGAAGTTCAAAATATTTTGCTCCAGCCCTGAACCTTAAACTTGTGTATGTCCACCCACCTCATATGTATTTCTTGTAGACAACATATGGTAGGATTTTGGTTTATGATCCACTCTGCTTTTTGCTTCCATTTTATGGGCGAGTACATCCCATTCACATTCAGAGTTATAATTATGAGTTGTGTATTCCCCAACATTTTGGTATCCTCTCCTAGTTCTACCCCTTCTTCTTAGGCTATTTCCTTTCAAACCAGTGATTTGTTTTAAACCAGTAACCCTTGTCCCCTCCCTTGATTTACTACCTTTTCTACCCCCTCCCTTATTATTCCCCTCTTTTTATTTTTAAGGTCTAAAGAATTCCCTCTCCCTTTTCCTCCCCTCTCTTTTTTTATCTTCCCACTCCCCTGCTCCCCTTGGTTTATCCCTTCTGACTTTCTCAGTCGGGTTAGATAGAGTTCTATATCCCAATGGATATAGCTACTCTTTCCTCTCAGGGTTAATTCCACTGAGAGTAAGGTTTAAATATTACCTCTTAATGCTCTTTTCCTTTCCTTCTTATAATAGTATTCATCTCCTCCCCTTCCCATGCCCTCTTTGTGTGTAATAGAATATCTTATTTTTCTTATTCATTCAAGTTTCTCTTGGTGCCATCTACTATTCACCCCCCTCTTTCCCACCCCCATATCATCTTAGACCATTTAGTACTCCAACCTCTCCCTGTGAATAATTCTTCTAATTACTATAATAGTGAATACTATAATAGTGAATAGAGTTCCTTACAGAGAATTACACATAACATTTCTCCACATAGGAGTTCCAATAATTAGATCTTATTGAGGACCTTAAAGAGGAAAATTTAAAAAATATGAGTTTTCTTTCTTTCCCCTCTGTTTCTTATTTACCTTTTCATGTTTCTCTTGATTTTTTATGTCCTTTTGAGGAGTTTTATATGTGTGGGTTAGGAGAGGTTAAGCAGCTGTTCTTTACTCTGCCGCCATCTTAATCTGGAACTCCCTCTGTGATCTTTGATTTTAATCTTTAGACTGCTGCTATTCTTCTATGGTTGGGTCTTTTTGTTGAGGCTTTTCTTTGGAGGACTTTGTATGTGTGAAATGATACCATGGGCTCTTGCCTTTAACTTTTGCTGCTGTTGGGGTTACTAGAATAAGGTCCTATCCATTTTGGTTCTAATACTAACTTTCTTGTGAAATTTCTGATGTAAATTGTGTCTCCAGGTTTAAAGTTATGCAAGTTGAAATCTAGTGGATTTCCTTGCTGGATTAATGCTAATCTATGTAGTTCATCTATCCTTTCCTTAGTAGAGTGATATATTCATAGATCTTGCATTCTCTACCAAGGTGTTATAGATAGTCTGTTTCTTGTGGAGATTTTCCATGCCATGGTGGTTGACCATATAGTAACTCAAATGGTGATAGATAAGTAACACTATTTGGCTGGCTTCTGATATGGAAAAGTTCCATGGGTAAAACTTCTGGCCATTTTAAATTATTTTCTGCACAGAGCTTTCCTATCATAGTTTTAAGATGACTATTCACTCTCTCCACATATCTGGACAACTGAGGTCTATATATAGAAAAAAGATGTCTTTTTATCCCAAGTAACTGATAGACCTAGGTCAGAATGGAATTTTCAAAATGACTACCAGAATCTGACAAAATAGTAGCAGGAATGGAGACTATATGTATGATTTCTCTAAGTAGGATCTTTTTGCTACAAATGCTGCATTATTCCATCTGCCTGGGAATGCTTCTGACCATTTTGTTAGTGTAAGAAATAAAATGGATATAAAAGGATAGATTTAAAATATTATAGTTTTTAATGATTTATTAACAGCCATTAGAAAAATGAAGCCATGTGCCATATTAAGAGTTAGTTTGAAAGACCGGCCATACCTCCACCACTCATCCTGCTTCAGCATCAAAAAAGAGCGTGCCCTTCCAGGCACTTCCTTTTTGTTCTCCTCTTTATGTTATTACACTTCCTGTCTATGTGATTACACAAGAAGAATTATGGGAATTGTAGTTTGAAAGAGCCCTAAATATGCACAGGAAATTTAGATCAGGGACCTCAAAATTAGTTCAAGGACACCCAAATTTCCAATATCACATTAGTCTGTCCACTATCACTAGTATGTATCTAAATCCTTGGCATTTTGGCATTGTGACAGTCAATCTGCAAGCATTCGAAGGGAGTGTATGCAAGTTGTTTTCTTCCCATCCTTTTGACTTTTGTGATGGTTTGGTTATATTGCATACCGATTTTGCAATTGTGACACGCTCTTTTTGCTGTTGTTGAAATTCCTATTGTTGTACAGTGCTTTCTGATTGAATCCACAAGAGCTAATATCCCATAATGCCCTTTTCTGTGTAGTGCAATGCACAATGTATGATGCAGTAATTTTGGCAGGAATGGTTTGTCACAGGGAGACATCCACAGTCTGTTCACTAGATCTTCCCCAAGATGTTCTTGCCAATATTTAACTTTCTGTGGAGAATATGCATTTTGTAGTTTATCTTCCTCCACTAAGGATAAGTGTAATATTTGCAAGGGTCCAAATCTGGCTCCAAATTTTGCGGTAATGTCCTCCCTGTGGTTGCTTAATTGTACTGGGCCTACTAAGTGTTGATGTGCTTTGCAGTGAATCACAGGTACTCTTGCTTATAATTGTACAGCTTGCAACAGCTTACTGATTAATTTTCCATAGGCTATTGCTTTCCCGTTGGAAGTCACAAAACCTCGATGTCTCCAGATTTCTCCTAAAGCATGGACTACTCCAAAAGCATATTTAGAGTCTGTATAAATATTGACTTTTTTATCTTTTGCTATCTGAAGAGCCTTTGTAAGCCCCAGCATCTCAGCCCCTTGAGATTTGATGTTAGGCTGAAGAGCTGAGTACCAAAGGGTTTCGAATTCTGCTACTACTGCAACCCCTGTGTAATGTTTCCCATTCAGCATGTAACTTGAGCCATCACAAAACAAATTCAGATCAGCATCATCTAGGGGTGTGTCTTATAAGTCCTCTCTAGTCTTCTGCACAATCTGTAAAGTGTCATTACAGTTGTGAAGGCTATCACCTTCCAGAGTTAATTCTTGGATGTGTCACTGGGTTGATGTTCTTACAAAGATGGAAAGATAAGCTCTCATTTGTTAACAAAATCACTTGGTAATGGGAAAAGTCACTGCGAGGTAAAGGCTTGGAGATTAGTATTCCTCAGTGTGGTTTGAATTTTATGTGAGGAATACAATCTTAGCTCCCCTCTCAAAACTAGCTTTGAGCACTTTCTAACCATAAGAGCTGCTGTAGGCACTATCTTCAAACAAGCAGTCATGCCTTGGATGATGTGATCTAATGTAGAGCTGCAAAAGGCTATTGGTCTTAGGTTGCTTCTGAGAGTTTGCATGAGAACACCACAAGCTATACCCTTATCTTCATGAATGAATAGGTGGAATGGTTTATCATGATCAGGGATGCCTAAAGCTGGTGATGATAGTGTTGTAGCTTTTGGCTTTTCTATAGCATGCTTGTGTTCTCTGTTGAGCTTCAGTGGTTCTGTGACATTGTTCCTAGTTAATTCTGTCAATGGTTTTGCAATAATAGAATAACCTGGTATCCACTGCCTACAGAAACTTGTCATGCTTATGATTACTCTTAGTTGTTTTTTGTTTTAGGCAAGCTCAACTTTTGTATATCAGCGATTCTCTTTTGGGATATTCTTCTGGTACCTTCTTCTAATATGAATCCCAAATATTCAGTCCTTTTCTTAACCCACTGCACTTTGCTTTTTGCAATCTTATGACCCCTTTTACATAGCTCTTTTGACAAATGGATACTGTCTCTTTGGCATATTTCACCTGTTGATGACATTAATAGGATGTCATCTACATAATGTACCATCTTGCTTTCAGTGAAGGTAATGGATTCTAAGTCTCTTTGCAATATTTGACAAAATATTGAGGCGCTATCTACATATCCCTGTGAAAGAAGACTCCACATTAAAGATTTCCCTTCCTATGTGAAGGTGAACAGCTTCTGGCTATCTCTGTGCACTGGAACAGAGAAGTAGGCTGAGCTGAGATCAATTACTGTGTATCATTTAGCTGTGACTGGTATTTCAGCAATGATTTCAGATGGACTTGGTACAACAGCATGTGTCTTCTTCACATAGTTGTTGATAGCTCTCAAGTCTTGAACCATTCTCCACTGAGTTTTTCCTTCAGCATCCAATTTTGGTTTTTTAATTGGCATGATGAGAGAGTTAAATTCTGAAAAGCCACAGACCAGTATGCCTTGTGCCAGGAAACTTTGGATAATAGGCTTGATACTGTCCACTGCTTCCTTGCTAAGTTTAAATTGAGGACTTCTAGGTGGTGTTCCTCCTTTGACCTATAGTTTCACTGGTTCAGCAGATAATATTCTTCCCATGTCTGTAGATTTCATTGCCCAGCTTTCTTTTGGGATCGTGTCAGGAATCTCATAGATATTATTTACTTCTTGCTGTAAATCAGATTCTTCCTCCACTCTAAATATAGTAGTGGCTGATGTTTCACGGATCTCTTTGGTAAATGCAAATAGATTTCACCATTAGGTTCACAATGAATGGTGGAAGCTAATTTGCATAAAATGTCCCTCCCTATTAAATTACTTGGACATGATGGCATTAAGAGAAAAGAGTGATCAATTTCTAGGGGTCCCAATTTCACCATTTTAGCTTTAAATTTGGGTGCATATTGGGCTGTCCCAGAAGCTCCTCTTACTCTGACTTTGCCCTCCAATTCACATCCGTGGGGTATTTCTTTTAACACAGAACACTCTGCTCCAGGATTGATTAGCCCTTCATAAATTTTGTCATTCACTTGCAAGATTATTGTTAGTTCAGTTGGAATATATTCTTTGTGCAAGGCAAGCAAGTGTGTTTGTGCAAGTTCCCCTTGCATTTTGTTGTTATTACATAGCAGTGTCTCATTTCTGGTATCAGAATTCAGCATGAATGCATCTAAGCTGTGCTTCTCTGTTTGCCCTCTGCAGCTGTGAGCAGGCATCAATGTGACAAGCTATTCCAGCCACCCCCCCCCTCAAGGTTCTGAGTTACCCTGGCAATCTTAACTAGCTTAGAATTTTCATGAACTGCTTGGCTTCCAAGTAATGGTTGAGAGAAAATTTCAGTTAGAGACTCATCTTTTACTTTTAAGGTTTGAGGAGTAAAAGATATTTCTTTGACAGGGTAAGAACTGTATGTGAAGTTTCCCCTTTCCACTGTCTCAGGTCTACTTTCTTCTGTCTATAAATCTGTTTGATGGTAATTTTTATTCTCATTAAGCTGTTTACTTTCTATCAGTCCATATGAATCTCTGCTGAGGGAATCAAGTTTTTCACTTCTGCCAAGTTCTGTAAGGGATGTTAGCTTGTTTTGAAAGGTCTTTACTTGACAATTTTGTGGCAGAAATTCCCTAGCTTGAAGATTTAGTGTTAAAGTTTTGTTGCTGTTATGAAGTAACTCTTCTCCATTCTGAGGGGTTACATAAGTATCTGTGGCTGTTTGTATGGGTTTCCTTTGTATGCATTGACTACTGAGTGAGGTTAAGGTTAAGGTTACTACATCGGGTTCTTTGGGACACAGCTGTTCATTCTGGATTACATATGTATAATTTGTATTAACATTATGTACATCCCTATGTTTGTTCTTATTCAAGTAAGCCTCTAACTTGCTACTTGAAATAAAGCCTTTCTCCAATAGAAGTTTTTCTTTTGAGCTAGTTTGTTTTTGGCAGTGACTACTCTTCTCTTTTGCAGAGTCTATCTGTTTCACATCCCCATTCCCCAATAAAGAATGTGACAACTGACTATGTGTAGCTGTGTTTCTTAAATCTCCAAAGTCTTCTCTTCTCATTTGTGCAATGTCTTCCCACATTTGTATATCTTCAGCAGTCTTTTTTCTGTTCTTAGCCTCTACTGTAGTAAACTCATTGTTATCTGTGCCCAACCATAATAAATCTGTTTCTCTCTCATCACTCTCTCTTATATTTCTACACACTGTAGGACTTAGTGTTTTGACTTCTACAGTTCATATGTGCTTGGGCTTCGCTACCATTTTCAAATATGCCTCCATCTCAGACAGCAATAGGGTTTAGCTTTGCCTTTTGAACTTGTGTTCACAGCATTTTTCATGATCTGACCAGATTTGTTTCCCCATTTTGAATTGTAATGAGTTTTTATAGGAGTGTCCTTGTTTTCTCTGTTGTTGAAACTAATCTGTTTCTTAAACTTACAGAAATGGACTATGTGGCCAACTTTGTTACATAGGTAGCACCTGTGATTGTTATTTGTGTTTCTCCTATTGTTTGTATATGTGTCTGTCTGTCTGGCCTGACTTTGGCTTCTTTCAGCTTGCAGAACTAGGTTCTTTATTGCTTTTCTTTCTTTTTCCCTTTTTTCCTCCTTTAGTTGCCTCTTGAGATATGCAATTAATCGGTCTTTTTTGTGTCTGATTCCCTAGCCACTCTTTGCTCTTTGTTCTGGGGATCATGGATATATGTAGAACGCTGTCTTATTTCTTCTAGAAAGAGAGTTTCCCATTGGGGACAGTTCTGTCTACAATAATTTTGAATTGTTATTGCGGTTCCCTTGATAAACTGTCTCCTAATGTGTTGGAGAGATTCAGCAGCTTGGTCTCTTCTGAATCCTAGCAAATTCTCTGAGCTCTCAATAAATCGGTCCAAATACATGCTGGGGTGTTCATCCTCTGCCTGTCTTAGTTTTTCAAATTTAGTCCAGGCATTTGGCATTTTTGCATGTATTTTCAGATCTTCAAGGAGACTGGTCCTACATTGAATCAGGTACCTCATATTGGTGTGAGAGGATACCTCTAGATCGTTATAGATTATAGGGCAAGATGTCATATTCTCATTTGTTCTAGTCTCCTCAAGAAATTTTGCTTTTTCTCATGGAGTGTAAAATTCATCAAGCAAAAATTCAATGTTCTGGAAACTGAGATTGTAAAGACGTTATAAAGAATGGGTGTCCTAGGGGAATATGGATATAAGTGAGGAGGAGCTGTATCTCTGTATTCTCCCTAGGTGCTGGTGATGGGGAAACACCAACCCCAATCATCCTTGCTGGATGTTATAATTTCCCCTTCTAAATAATAGATGCCCAGGAAGGACCCCGAATGGTCAGGTGGATGGGTAACCCTTTCAGGTCCCAACTGGGGTTGGATCAATTAATTATATTGGGCTCTGATTAGCTTTGGATCACGTTGTTCATCTGACTGTATTTGCTCCCTCCCCAAGGGTCGTGATATAATGACTATAATGACCTCTCAGGAAGGTACTTGTTAAATACTTTATCTATGATCTTAATTAGGGAAAGGATAATCAGGATATGGATTGGGGACTGGATACCCTGTCAATCTAATCTCTATAATCTATAATCACTCAGGACTAAAGGTTATTGATTCAGTAAAGCTGGAGCTATTGTTCTTCACAACCCCTCTGGTTCAGCTTGGCCACTGCCAAACCAGAGCAGTGACAGCCCTTGCTGTACCTGTGTTGGTGATTTCTTCTCAGCTTTCTTAGTATCAGTTTTGTTGATGTGTTAGTCTTCAAAGGCCCAGGAAGGATTCAAACCTTAAGCCCCCCTTTTCTTCTCAGACCTCCCTTCCTCCCTTTCACCCAGGGACCCAGAGACCTAAAAGCTGGGAAGAATCAGATGCCTAAAGGTCTAGAGAGATTCAGAGAGAGAACCAATGACCAACAGTCAAAGACCCCTCCCAGATGGCTGTTGGGGTATTTATACTCTCAGGCCAACAGACTTTTGCCTCTGGCTCATGGCATCTGGGAACATTTCAATGTCTCCAATTGTTTCCCCTGTCAATCAAGATGAGAACATTTCTCAGTGTTTGAATATAACAAGATCAAAGGTTCTTTTGAGCTCTTTAACTGACTTTTGTGGTGAGAGGAAATACTTGGGGAACTTCTAGATCCTGGAGTGATAAATGTCTTGTATGTCTTCATGTGTACAATGTTCCCCTGTGGCTGCAAATGGGTTTGGTCCACTATGGGGTAAAGAGATAAAGTGGTAGGTTCAATTGGTTTAGTTTCAGTTTGTTTATCACTGTTACTAGGGGTTGTAGCTGCAATAGGGTTGGCAGGTTTTACTGTACTGTCCCTGAGCTTTTTCAATTATCTCAAGCTGCATTATTGTATGACTGTCCAACGTTTGTCCTTCCCTAAATTTTTCTATTGATTTCAATGAGCTGTTTTATTTGTTCCTTCATAGCTAACAACAAGTCTTCATTTATAGTCCTCTTAGTTCCCCAGGTCAGCTCACTTATCTTTTTTTATTGCCCATAGTCCTTGAATCAAGGAAATTACTATGGTTTCCATCATTGACAGGTATGATATGAACTCTGCCAGACTTACTGCTAGCCACTTATAAGAGTCATATATGAGAAGTAGCTTAAGGCAGTAGTCAGGAATAATCTCAAACCACAAAGGATAAACTCCTTGTGAGACTGACCATATAAATAAGCTGAAGCTTGCTGTAATAAATGTAAGTCTAGCTAGTGCCATCTTCCTAATACCCAGGACTTGGTTCCCTTGGCTTAACCAAAAACTATTATGGTGGCACTGGTGCTTTTGGATTAGGGCCTGATAGAGAGATGGCCCAAGGTCATCAGAAAATATAAGGACCTAAGCTGAGTAAGGATGGGATCCTAAATGACCACCAAGGTGTGTTAATGATCACCAGGTCTCTCAAACATTTGTAGCTGTGTTAGTTAAAATCACCTGGGGTTCTATTTGGAAGGATTGAACCTCAATATAATGTTTGACAAACTTCTGTGGACCTGTGGGGGTCCTTAAAACTACATTTCCCATGATCCAAAGGGTTTCATGGGTTTCCGGTTTTGGATGACGTATTCAAGGTGAGGGACTGTTTGAAATTAGGGGGAACTTCCTCTTTAGTTACCTGAGCTCGAGGAGAGAGGAGGGTAAATGGAGGAGGTGAGGTTGGAATAGGTTTTTCTTACAGGTGCGTGGTCAGTTTATCTCTATCAGCATGGCTTTTATTAAAATACTATTCTCCCTTTTGATCTCGGCCCTCATCATTTTTAATAATAACATAGCTCAGCTGAGCACAAGATCCCACCTACAGTGCCCAAGTCAAAGTGATTGAGTGAGGAGCTGTGAGCTAAATCATGCAACCTCTCTAGTTACTTGACTTGGGGTTGAGTTAAAGATGTCAAAGATGAGAATAAGTATTGATAGTATTTTGATAATGCTGTTGACTGCAACTTAGCTAAAAGTGTTCTCTTTCCCCTCTATATGCAAGACTCTTAGACTGATCTTTAGGGTAATAACAGCCTTCACCTGGATAAGGTTTAAGAATTTAATTGTAATGAACTCAGGGGAAGGGTTAAGGTTGAGGAAGAAGGTGTGAGGAATCTATGCTAGACTAAAGATGGTAAAGTAGGATGATCAATTAATATTTTAAGTGGTGTCAGTTGGCTGGAGAGGTTCCTTTCCCTTCTGGCCCTGGTCAGGCCAGGTACCTTGGCCCTGATCAGATGTAACAAGATTTGATGTTATTCTTCTTGGTAACCATGTAGTTGCTATATATCTCACAGCTCTATTCAAAGTCGAAGGATTGGTAATCAATGCAACAGGATACAGGTAACTTTGAGCAGGTTATTGGCCTACCCACCTGCCACCCTGGGGTCCCATTCTTGCAACTGAGAGAGATTCAATCAGCTCCTGCCCTTTTATAGTGCTGGCTGCAACTGTCTTTTGCCCTTGGCTCATGACATCTGGGTAGGATTCCAAATTTTATAACTGTTGGTTGTCACTCATCTTGATTTCCATTTTGTTATCAGACTTTACTATTACAGTATGCAATTTCAGGTTTAGGTTTTTAAATATTTCTCTATTATAAAAATGAATAATATGAGAATAGACTTTGAGTGATAATAGATGTATAACCCAGTGGAATTGCTTATCAATTCTAGGAGGGGGAGGGAAAAGGGGAAGGAAACAACAAGAATCATGTAACTGTGGAGAAAAAAATTTTAAATGCTTATAAAAAAATTGTATCTTCAAATGGAATATAGGGTCCTTGAGAGGAGGGAATTCCTCCATATCCCCATTTCTTTACATACTTCCCCAAACATATTAGGTATCTAATAAATGCTTGTTAATCTTGAACAACTCCAAGGCCTTACTTTTGGGCAATTACTTACCTCAAGTACTAGTAAATAACTGCAATTTCTCTTCTCTCATAGCTCCACTCCTTTCTAAAGAATCTCCAGTTTAACAACAGTGCTGGTAACCAGGTGTTCATGGATGAGAAGAGAATCCCTGAGGCTCAATATGAC
>NW_025400414.1:0-1413 GCF_016433145.1 Gracilinanus agilis
CAATGATACCTATAGAACCTTTTGCCACTAGAAGGGGAAAAAGGAAAGAAATGGGTACTTATTAAGTCTCCTTTCTGCCAGGCATTGTGCTAAGTGCTAGAGATGCAAATACAAACAAAAAGAAAGACGATCCCTATTCTCAAGGAGCTTCCATTCTGATGGAATGGGAGGCAGGAGCTAAATACACTGATCACTACTGGGAATGATTGAAGACAGCTTATGACTAGCATTGCAGACAACAAAAAGGCAGCCAGCTTCCCCTGAGGATTCACTAGCAAGATGAATAAACCTCATATTCCTCAAGTATAACACTTTAAGTAGCTTCTTAGAATGATTAAGTGTTGGTGTAAGAAAGGATCTTACGGACTAGAAAAGGAGCAACTCTTATCTAAGTTTTAAGGCTCTTATCATTTCATTTCAATTCAACTCAAAAAAATATTTCTTGGGCACCAGACATATAGTATGTATTGGGGACACAAAGAAAAAAACTAAACAACCCCTTCCCTTAGGGAGCTTACATTCTACTTTGAGGTTATCCATTCACAACAAATAAATACTAAATATTTTCAAAAGTGGTAAAAAGTAATTTGATTTGGGGTTAGATAGGATCCTAATCGGGAGAAGGCGTGGGAATGGCGATCAAGAAAGGCCGGGTATAGGAGGGAATGCTTTTGTATAAGAAACCTTTGAGAGGTAGCTAATATGTTAGTCTCATTTTTTTGTGGTTGTTCATTCATTTTGATCATGTCTGACTCTTGGTGAATCCATTTGGAGTTTTCTTGCCAAAAATACTGGAGAGGTTTGCCATTTCCTTCTCTAGCTCATTTGACAAATGAGGAAACAGAGGCAAATAGAGTGAAGTGACTCACCCAGGGTAACTAGTGTCTGAGGTTGCATTTATACTAATGAAGATGAATCTTCTAGACTCCAGTCCTAATGCTCTATCTATTGTACCACCTTAAGGACAAGGAAACTGGTTCAGATGGGAATGGGTATAGAAACTTGTCCAAGATCAATGACCATAATTGAGGGTCTTTGGAGTCCAAGGCTAGTACTCTGTCTAATATCCTTCTACCCATCTGCTAACTAGAGATTCCAACTGTGATCCTCAATTCTTTTTTTTTCTGACTCATAATCCATTAATTTCCAATGATTTTCTAGGAATGTTATAAAATTTACCAAAACAGGGGGCAGCTGGGTAGCTCAGTGGAGTGAGAGTCAGGCCTAGAGACGGGAGGTCCTAGGTTCAAACCCGGCCTCAGCCACTTCCCAGCTGTGTGACCCTGGGCAAGTCTCTTGACCCCCATTGCCCACCCTTACCACTCTTCCACCTATGAGACAATACACCGAAGTACAAGGGTTTAAAAAAATTTACCAAAACAAAATTTATTTCACCTAATGGGAAAATGTGGG
>NW_025400415.1:0-1845 GCF_016433145.1 Gracilinanus agilis
AGACTTCTACAGGACCTACGTGAGGTCAATAAGACCATGCTACCCATGGGGGCTTTACAGTCAGGCCTTCCATCCCCGACTGCCATCCCAAAAGGGTTCAGCAAAATTGTCATCGATATTAAGGATTGCTTTTTCTCAATCCCTCTTGATCCCTCCGATAGCCCTCGCTTTGCATTTTCCATTCCCATAGTCAATCATATAGGGCCTAACCCCCGATTTTAGTGGTCCGTGTTGCCCCAAGGTATGGCTAATTCCCCTGCACTATGTCAGAAATTCGTTGCTCAATCTATTGACCCTGTCAGGACTCAGTATCCTTCGGCCTATATCATCCATTATATGGATGATCTCCTCATTGCTGCCCCTTCCCCCTCATTGACACAGACTATAGCCCAGGCTATCGTCAGAGCGCTCCAAGCTCGCGGCTTTAGCATTGCCCCTGATAAAATTCAAACTCAATACCCCTTCACCTTCCTAGGATTTCGGCTTGAACCCGACCGGCTCTTCTCCAATAAGGTTGAGCTTAAACACTCTTCCCTCAAGACTCTTAATGATTTCCAGAAGCTTTTAGGGGACATTAATTGGCTACGCCCCTATCTGCAACTTTCCAAAGCAGACCTCCGTCCGCTGGAGGACATTCTTAGAGGGGATGCTGACCCTTCCTCCCCTCGTTCTTTGACCCCGGCAGGTGAAGCTTCCCTCAAAAAGGTAGAACAGGCTATAGCTACACAGAATATTGGATACTTCTCCCCAAAATTATCCCTGTACCTCCTCATCTTCCCTACTGAATTCTCTCCCACTGGACTCCTATGGCAAGATCCTTCTCCCCTCATTTGGATACATCTCCCCATGTACAATCGAAAGATTCTTACCCCGTACCCTGATTTGGTTGCCCGTATAGCTATGATAGGCATTCGCCTTTCTACACGCCATTTTGGCCGTCCCCCTGACCACGTGGTATCCCCTTATAGCAGAGAACAGCTCGACTGCCTCAAATCTCAGAATGATAACTGGGCTATACTCGTGTCCACATTTCAGGGCACCTTAGATAATCACATGCCCAGTAATAAATTGTTACAGTTTCTTAATCTTACCCCCTTCATACTCACACGTCAAACCCGATCCTCCCCCATCTCAGGAGCACCCACAATTTTTGTGGACGGTTCCAAAACTGGCCTTGCTGCCATAGTCATAAACAATCACCCTCGCTCCATCCAAACTCCTTATGAGTCCGCGCAGCTGGTGGAACTTTATGCTGCCTTAACAGTTTTTCACTCCCTGCCCGATACTCCATTTAATCTCTATTCGGATAGCAGGTATGTTGTCCAATCCCTGCTCCGACTAGAAATCGTTCCTGCAATCCAACCAACAACTGCTACTTTTCTTCTTTTTTCCCAACTCCAGCAAGCCATTCGATCACGGTCCTGCAACCATTTTCTGAGTATTTTCCCAAAATTGCCCTCACAGAGATTTGAGCAGAGCTGGAGGGAAATTCTGACCAGACTCACCTACAGCTATGATCAAGGAATTGGGAGATGGATGTCAGCTCCCCATCTCAGAATCGTTGACAAGTAATATGGGGACATGGAGAATGCAGTGGGGAAAATAGTTTTTACTTCATCTCCCAGCATCCCTTTCCCTGCGCCCCCAAGTTTGCGTCTTCACATTATTTATATAGTTTTATAACTCCCCTCTTTTGGTTGCTATTGGGTATGGTCCATGCAACATTTTCATATTTCTGGTCTCTGGTTGCTCATTCCTGCCTCTCTCATGAATGCCTAGATTAGGAAGGTCAGAGGGGAAAAAAAAGGTAAAAAGTAAGCAAAGAAGGGTAACAATGTTCTGATC
>NW_025400416.1:0-1213 GCF_016433145.1 Gracilinanus agilis
TAAATAAACAGACTTGTATGAAAATATTTATAGCTGCACTTTTTGTGGTGGCAACAAATTGGAAAAGGAGGGGATGTCCTTCAATTGGGGAATGGCTGAACAAACTGTGGTATATGCTGGTGATGGAATACTATTGTGCTAAAAGGAATAATAAACTGGAGGAGTTCCAGGCGAACTGGAGAGAACTCCAGGAACTGATGCAGAGCGAAAGGAGCAGAGCCAGAAGAACATTGTACACAGAGACTGATATACTATGGTAAAATCGAATGCAATGAACTTCTGTACTAGCAGCAATGCAATGACCCAGGACAATTCTGAGGGATTTATGGTAAAGATGCTACCCACATACAGAGGAAGGACTGAAGGAGAGGAAACATATAAGAAAAACTACTGCTTGAACGCATCGGTCAGGGTGGACATGATTGAGGGTGTGGACTCAAAACTACCACACCAATGCAACTACCAACAATTTGGAAATAGGTCTTGATCAAGGACACATGACAAAACCAGTGGAAATGTGCATTGGCCATGGGTGGGGGGAGTGCTGGGGGTGAAGGGGAAAGTAGGAGCATGAATCATGTAACCATGTTAAAAATGAATATTAATAAATATTTTTAAAAAATAATTAGAAAAGAAAATCAACAAAATGAGAATTAAATTATTCTCTCTTTTCTCTTTTGTCAGTCATCATCACATGACCTAACTTAAGCAACCAACAGGCTTATTACTGCTTTGATTTTTCCTTTTCCCTGACTTGCCAAAGATCATATATAGCAAATAGCAATGCTAGGATTCAAATCTAGATTATTAGTTTCTTCTTCTTCTTTCTTTTTTTTAAAACCCTTACCTTCCGTCTTGGAGTCAATACTGTGTATTGACTCCAAGACTGAAGAGTGGTTAAGGGCTAGGCAATGGGGGTTAAGTGACTTGCCCAGGGTCATACAGCTGGGAAGTGTCTGAGGCCAGATTTGAACCTAGGACCTCCTGTCTCTAGATCTGACTCTCAATCCACTGAGCTATCCAGCTGCCCTGATTATCAGTTTCTTAACCAATCAATTAAAGAACATTTACTAAGTACCTACTATGTGCCAGTCACTAGAGACACAAAGATATAAACAACAGGGTCCCTGACTTTAAGGAGACTGTGTTCAGTGTTCTGTACCACAGTATACTATCTTCTGACTTGACCTAATTTTTCTTATTTTACCCATTA
>NW_025400417.1:0-1353 GCF_016433145.1 Gracilinanus agilis
TCCAGACAACAGAGCAAACAGCAGAGGAGAACAAACAAGTAATCATATCCAGGCCTTGCCAAAAAAGTGAAAATTGGTCACAAGCTCATGAAGAGTTCATACCTGAGATCATGAGAAAGATGGAAGAGATTTGGTGAGAGAAGTGGGAAATAGCTCAAAAGGATATTAACAGCTTAAAAGACAGAAACTCCCAATTGGAAACCAAAATTAAACAGCTTGAAAATATGATATAACAAACCAAAAAGGGAAATCATGAGATTATAACAGAAAACAAATCTCTAAATGCTAGAATTGAGCAATTAGAAGCTAATGATCTCTCAAGACAGCAAGAGCAAATAAAGCAAAGTCAAAAGACTGATAAAATAGAAGGAAACATGAAATATCTCAATGAGAAATTGTCAGATCAAGAAAACAGGTCAAGAAGAGACAATTTGAGAATCATTGGTCTCCCTGAAAAAGCAGAAATTAATAGAAATTTGGACTCCATACTACAAGAAATTATTCAGCAAAACTGCCCTGAAGTTCTACAACAAGAGACATTGAAAGGATCCATAGATCACCCTCTACACTAGACCCTGAAAATACATCCCACAGGAATATAATAGCCAAATTCAAGAGCTTCCAAGTAAAAGAAAAATTTTACAAGAAGCCAGAAAGAGACAATTCAGATATCAAGGAGCACCAATCAGGATGACACAGGATCTGGCAGCCTCCACACTACAAGACTGCAAGGCTTGGAATAGGATATTCAGAAAGGCAAGAGAACTGGGTCTACAACCACGGATCAACTACCCATCAAAAATGACTATATACTTCCAGGGAAAAGTTTGGGCATTCAACAAGATAGAAGATTTCCAAGTATTTGCACAAGAAAGACCAGGACTAAATGGAAAGTTTGATATCCAACCACAAAAAAACCAAGAGAAACATGAAAAGGTAAATAAGAAACAGAGGGGAAAGAAAGAAAACTCTTATTTTTTTTAAATCTACCTCATTAGGGGCTTTGATAAAATCTAATTATTCATATTCCTATATAGAGAAATGTTATGTGTAATTCTCTGTAGTGAACTCTATTCACTATTATAGTATCCACTATGATAGTAATTAAAAGAATTATTCATAGGGAGTGGATGGAGTACTGCATGGACTAAGATGATATGGGGTGGGTGGGAAAGAGGGGGGTGAATAGTAGAGGACACCAAGAGAAACTCGAATGAGTAAGAAAAATAGGATATTCTATTACACACAAAGAGGGCATGGGAAGGGGAGGGGATGAATACCATTATAACCTGGAGAGGAAGAGAGTATTAAGAGGTAATATTTAAATCTTACTCTCAGCAGAATTAACCCTGA
>NW_025400418.1:0-4524 GCF_016433145.1 Gracilinanus agilis
TATATATATATATATATAGGGTCTGAAGATCCTTGCTTTTTTATTGGGGTTACAATTTGGGTCTACCAAACATTGCTGCTTTGTTTATAAATAGGACAATAGAAACAGAAAGAAAAATATTATGTTAAAAAAACCACTATTTGCTTCAAGAGACAGAAATGATTGCAGAAATGAAAAATGAGGTGAGTCAAGTATTGATTAATCCTGAAAAGGTTTACTTACCACTGTAACACTTTACATTTTGTTTGATAAGGATATTTTTTTCAAGGTAAAAGATCAAAATAAATCAGGTTTTCTTTATGTGAGAAATAAATTTCCAAGAAGCAATGAAGTTAAAATAAAAAAGGAGATTTGTGGGTCCTAAAATAAGGAAAGTGATAAAATATGAGAAGTATGAGTAATAGTAACAGTTGAAGAAGCTCCATGGAAATAATTTTTAAAAGTAAACAAAAACTATATTGGGAAACTACAAAGTGGAAACTTACCAAGAAATTGTTAGTATTTTTCTTAAGCCCTATATTGTCATATGATGGAAAATGTCACACAAATGCATTTCTTGGATTCACATTTGGATTTCCTTCTCCCATGGTATTGGTGAGGAACACAGGGAATGTTTTTATCTAGTTATCTGCTCAGTGGAAAGTTGTCATTAGGACAAATGGAGTCGGAGCATGCTTGGTGACTGCTCTTGAATTCTGAGAGATGTTCCTTTGACAAATACAACCCCAAATCATTAATAGCTACATTTAGGTTAGTTAAATGAGCAGCGTTTTGTTTAATAAAAGATTTTTACACCTATAATAATGATTTCCATGAGAATGTAGGATAACTTGAAGCTACATTTGAAGTTAGCACCCCCTGCCCAAATATTGATTTGCTCATTTTTATGGGTGTGATAGATCAGGAAAAAAACAAAAATAACAGAACCTTTTTAGAGGTTGTCTTTGTCCAGTTTTACTATCCCTTTTCCCTCTGATCAGTAGCCAAGTTGGATTCATTTTAACTCTATGGTTAAAGTAGTAATCAATTCTCCTGCTAAAACTCTACATCCAGTATCTCTCATTTCTGTTCCTTCCCTTTTTCGTTCCCCTGCCTTTTTACCTGACTGAACTACTGCAACGTCTTCCTAATCAGTCTTCCTGTGTATACTCACTCCAGTTAAGACTTGGCACCAATGTCAGAGTAATCTTCTGAATGTATACATCTGCTCAAAAACTTTCAAGGGCTCCCTATTACCCACTGATTGAAATCAGCGTCTAGTTTGAAACCAATCAACAGTCTTGCCTATCCCACAGAATCAGAGTGGGAAGGGATCCCAGGGGTCATTCAGGAAAACCAAAACATGAAAAAGAGTCCTTACTCCTGCATCTCCCCAAAGAGGCCATATTTTTTCAAACCTTTGCTTGAAAACTCTTCCCCCCACCCCCCGACCCTCCCATCTCTAGTGATGGGGAAGCTACCACCTTCCAAAAAAGCCCAATCCAATGTGGACAGCTTTGGCTGTTAGGGAATTTTTCCTGACATCAAACTTAAATTTGTCTCTTTGCAGTTCCTAATCCTCACCGTCCCTGGTTTTGCCTTTGGAACCAAGGAGAACAAATCTGGTCCCTCTTCCAAAAGACAACTCTTTTAGTACTTAAGGAATTTCCATATCTACTGAGTCATCTCTAGGCTAAACACTCCAGTTCCTTCCATTGATTTTCTTTTGGCATGGACTTGTCCTTCATCATATTGGCTGTCCTCCCCTGGAAGCTTATCAGCTAATTAATGTTCTTCTTGACTGTGGTCACCCAGATTGAACACAATATTTTAGATATGGGCACCAGAACAGAATTTGGAACCATTATCACTTATGCTTCCTTATGCTTCTCTCAGTGCAGCCCAAGATCCCTTAAAGCATTTATAGTTGTCACATCAGAGCTTTCTTTCATATTTAACTTGCAGTCCATTAATACTTCTAGATCTTTTTCAGACACGTTGCTATCTAAACTTGTCTCGAACTTGTAAAAAAAATTTTTTTTTCTGAATCCAAGCAAAGAAAAAGACTTTTAATTTATCTTGACTGCACTTTACCTTATTATCTCAATCCGTTTCCCTGACAAGGGAATTTTATTATTAAATCCCTGACAGGATTATTTTAATCCTCACTTTGTCATCTAATTTATGTTACCTCTCCCAGTTTTATATTGCATGCAACTTTAATACCTGCCACCTATGGTAGCCTCTATTTTATCTTGCACCTGGACCATCCACCGGGGACCTTCTTCCAAGCTGACATGGGAATATTATGAGTTATTTTTTAAGTCTAGCCATTGAATAAGTTCTATCATTTTTCTCACCTGTCGATTTTTAATTCCAGAAGACCCTGAGATACTTTAACCAATTCTTGGTTAGCCTTTAGCTAAACTAGAGCATTCCTTTCTAATGGAAGTCTTTCCCAAGCCTTCCTAAATCTAGCCTTTCACCTCCTTTGACCTCCCATTTGTCCTGGGAATAGCTTGTTTGTACATTGTTGTTTACAGTGTTCTCTCTTTCATTAGACTGGGAAACTGGGAGCTTCTTGAGAACAGGGAGGGTCTTTTACCTTTACTTGGATCCTCAGTACTTAGCATGTTGTTGATCCATAGTAGGCACTTAATAAATCATCATTCACTGACTACTGATTAGTTCAGAAACCCAATTACAAAAAGAAATGAGATTAGTCTGGTGGGAGGCGTTCTCCAGGAATCCATGCTGGCTTTTGTGATCACTGTTTTGTTTTCTAGACATCATTCGGAATAAAGAATCAACCTGTAATTTCATTAGTAAAGGGAACTCCAAGGGAGCAAACTTTGCTGAAAATTCAGGTCAGCACTTTTTCTGAAACTTGTTATCACCTAGAGTGAGAAGTTCAACATCTTGCTCAGGGTCCTAAGCCGATATGTGGTAGAAGTGGGACTTGAACTCAGGTCTTTCTGGTTTCGAGGCCAGCTCTTATCCATAACACCATGCTTCCTGTTCAGTAACTATCTCTTTAGTGATCCATTGTAGAAGTTTGCCAGGAACTGAAGTTAAGATCACTGATCTATAATTTACACATCCTATTCCTTTTCCCTTTCTGAAAATTGGGACAATATTTGCCCTTCTCTAGTTTTCCAAAATCTTTCAGCTATCATTGATAGTGACTCAGAAGTCATATCCTTTAATCTTTTCAGTGCCCAAATAGGTCATTTATCTGGGCCAGGAGATTTGAATTCATCAAAGGCTGTTAGCTGAGTTCTGCTTCATTATCTCCTTATTTATATTACCCACAACTCATGGGGGTGGAGAGACCCTCTCCCACAAGGAGCCCTAGATCTGGGTTCAAACAGACTGGGAATCTTCTTAATGATGTTACCCAAAACCCATAGGGGTAGGGAAACTATCTCTCATAAGGAGCCCTAGATCTAGGCACAAATTGACTCAGTTCAGTCCTGAAGGAGCATGATCCCCCAAATGGGATTGGACTTTTTCTCACCCTCTCTGACTTTTATTCCGCCACCCCACAGCACCAGGGGGAAAATTGGCTCCTAGCTGGGGTATCCATGAAAGAGATTAATGAGGTCTCTTCTAGAAAAGTGACTAGATATAGCAAATAGTAAATATTTATTTCTTTTACCAGGAAAGAAATGCTTAAAACATGACTCATAAGCTCACATGAATGCATTCTTAAAAATAAACCCATTACCTCTAGCATGTTCTTCTGGAAGGAGGGGGAAGCCTTGGACTAAAGGATGCAAAGAATGACAGAAACCCATAATAGCTACAGAAAACATATAAACTACTCAAAGGACTCATAAAAGCTTGTAAACAGATGCAGAAACTCTATTATATTCTCTCCAGGGAGTTAAAGCTTCCTTTTGACTTTTGGGACTGCTGAACAGATTTCACTTTCCTCTCTGCCAGTATTATCTGAGTAACAACATAAAAGTCCAGATCATTCAGCCAATGAGGTAAGCCTGGCTCATCTTCTTGGTGATGGTCATGAAATGTTTTATCTTTCTGTATGGTCTTCAGTCATTATCATCCCAATCTCTAGTAAAGAGGACAATGGGGAATAATCTGGAGTCTCTGGATGTACCAAAAGGGACTGGATGCAGGCCCATGGCCACACACTTTCAACTTCCCCTTCTCACCTTGGCAAAGCTCCCAGCTGCATTGATCTGCTAATGATGGCAATAGTAGAGGCAACTATGGTTGGACAGTGGATAGAACACTGGGCCTAAAGTCAAGAAGATCTAAGTTAAAGTCTAGTATCCAACACTTTCTAGATATGGGACCCCCCCACAAGACATTTAACCTCGGTCTCTGTTTTAAGATATTTGGAAAGTGCTTAGTGCAGCTACTATATGCCTGTCACATAGTAGGTCCTTAAATGCTTGTTTCCTTCCTTTCTTCTTTATTTCTTCCTTTTTTCCCTTTCTTTTCTTTCTTTTTTATTCTTTCCTTTCTCCCTCCCTCATTTCCTTCTTTCCTTCCACCCTTCCTCTTTTCCTTCCTTCCTTC
>NW_025400419.1:0-3712 GCF_016433145.1 Gracilinanus agilis
AATCAAGAGCTCACAGGCTGTGTTGAGGTGATGGTTTCTGTGGGTGTGTGACCCACTGACCCCTGTGACTCAGTTGGGAAATACAGAAGAGATGAGGTCAAGAGGGCAAAAGTAAGTAATACTCAAAGCTCACTAAAAAATGACCATAAGTGAACAAACATTCCTCCAAAGAAATAATAGAACAAAAAAGCAGAAATGAAATAAAAATGGTAGTAATAGTTCTCCAGCCCAGAACAATACAGAGACATAACAAGAAAGATTCATCTCCTTGGGATACAAGGTGAGAGAGCAGAACAAGTCTCAGTGGAACACAGACTTGATCCAGTGGTAAATGGCAGGAGAAAGAACACAGCTGACTCTAGCATTAGCTGGGTGAGAGTATAAACCAGTGGTTCTCAAACTTTTTGGCCTACTGCTCCCTTTCCAGAAAATAAAAATATTATTTAGCATTCCCTGGAAATTATGAAACTATTTATTGAACTCAGAATAGAATGTAATACAAAAAAAGTGTGGCCATCACCGCCCCACTGGATCTCTGCAGCACCCACCAGGGGGCTGTGATGCCCAATTTGGGAATCACTGGTATAAACCAATGCAATACAAAATAAGCAGCATTGGAGTGAAAGCAGCCCATCAAGGTCCAGGCTTAGAAGGATTAGGTAGAACCCAACTGGAACCAGCTGAATTGACCATCTTTAAACTTCCACACAGCAGGCCAATCAGATTGCCTCTGCAGAGTACTCAATCAGAGACCAAGATGGCCCCAGGCATTGCATAAGCATGGAATTATATTCCCTCAACAAAGGAATGAAACTAATTTTCAGTAAAAGGACAAAATCTTGGGGAAAATAGCCTTGCATTAAACAAAAGATAGAAGAAACATCTGGCTCTAGGGGGAAAAAATTCAAAATTAGAGATGACCAAAATAAAAGCTCAGAAGAGGAAAGCAATAGAAAATGTAAAATGTGTGAAGCCTCAATGGAAAATATAAAGAGTTTTCAATTGCAAAATGAAACCTGTGAAAGAGGTCCAAAAAGGGATAGAAAAACAAATCAGAAATTTAAAAGAAAATTTTGATAAGAAAATGATATAAAAATTTGACTGTTTAAGAAAAAATTCCTGAAAAAAAACACAGTTCATTAAAAAAAGAAAATGCAATACCTCAAATAGGAAAATTACTCCCCAAGAAAGGAAATACAGAGTCAAAGAAGAAAATGGCTCTCTAAAAATTCAAATTAGACAAATGGAAGCTTATGACTTTATGAAACAGCAGGAAAGAATACAAGAAATTTAAAGGAATGAAGAAATGGAATACAATTTGAAATCTCTCAATGGAAAAAAACAAATTACCTACAAAATAGATTCAGGAAAGATAATCTAAGAATCATTGATTGCCTGAAAGTCATGATCAGTAAAGAACCTGAACAACATATTGAAATAATTTATCAGGAAAAACTGACCTGATATACTTGAACAAGAGGGGAAATAGAAAGAATCCAGTGATTACCTTCTGATAGAAATAACAAAATTTTAAAAATCCCAGGACTATTACAGTTGAATACCAGACTCCTAAGCCACAGAATCAATGCTATATGGAATCATTAAAAATAAATCAAATATAAAGGACCACATTAAGAATTAATAGAAGTTTCTACAATAAATTATCAAGAGTCATGGAGTATGATATTCCACAAGGGAAAGGATATAGGTCTACAACCAAAATTCACCTATACAGAAAAACTAAGCATATTACTTCATGGAAAGAAATAAACATTTAATGAATAATGAGTCATTTCTGATGAAGACACCAGAAGCAAAAAATAAATAAACAAACAAACTAATTAATTAATTAATTAAAGAATTAATTAATGATAAAGGTCAATACTCAGAGAAGTATTAAAAAAATAAAGTTGGGATTATAATAATCATATCCCAGCAAGGGATAAGTAGGAAACTTAAGATTTCTGTAGCACAAGAGATAAACAAATTACTAAAAATACTTAAACTAATTAAATTCCTTGCATAGGAAAGTGATAACTAGAATATTTAAGATACTTATGGTGGAAAAGATACTTTAAGGTAATAAAGGTAAATATTGTGATTAAAATTATTGTTATTAATATTAAGTTGATATCTAAGATGTTTAAAATATCTATGATGCTTTGAGGTATCTAAAATACCTAAAGTACTAAGGATAATTAAGGTACTGAGTATACTTATAGACTTAATCACTATTAGCAAAGAATAAGAGCATATATGAATGAAACCCCAGAAAAATTAGAGTTAATAGTTATGTGGAGAAAAATAAATAGGGAAAAAAAGGAATACACCTTCTTTTCAGCAGCACATGGAACATTCACAAAGGTAGACCATGTAATAGGGCATAGAAACATAGCAAAGAAATGCAAAAATCCAGAAATAATAAATGTAAACTTCTCAGATCATAATGCAATAAAATTAGTTATTAGTAAGAATACATGGAGAGGCAAAGCAAAAAATAACTGGAAATTAAATAATATGATTCTTCAAAATAATTTAGTTAAAGAAAAAATCATAGAAACAATAAATGATTTCATTGAAGACAATGACAATGATGAGACATCTTACCCGAATCTATGGGATGCAGCCAAAGCAGTTCTAAAGGGAAAATTTATACCACTCAGTGTATATATTAACAAACTATGGAGAGCAGAGTTTAATGAATTGGGCATGCAACTTAAAAAACTAGAAAATGAACAAATTAAAAATCCTCAGATGAAAACTAAATAAGAAATACTAAAAATCAAAGGAGAAATTAATAAAATCAAGTTAAAATAACTATTGAATTAATAAATAAGACTGGAAGCTGGTATTTTGAAAAAAAAGATAAAATAGACAAAGAACAGATAAATCTAATAAAAAAAGGAAAGAAGAAAACCAAATTAAAAGTATCAAAAATGAAAAGGGAGACCTCACCTCTAATGAAGAGGAAATTAAGGCAATCATTAAAAAATATTTTGCCCAATTATATTGCAATAAATATAGCAATCTAGGTAATATAGATGAATATTTACAAAAATATAAATTGCCCAGATAAACAGAAGAAGAAATAGAATAGTTAAATAATCCAATATCAGAAAAAGAAATTGAAGATTCACAAGTGAATTCTATCAAACATTCAAAGAAGAATTAACTCCAAAACTATACAAAGTATTTGATATAATAAGCAAAGAAGGAGTACTACCAAATTCCTTTCATGACACAGATATGGTACTGATTGCAAAGCCAGGTAGATCAAAAATAGAAATAAAATTACAGACCAATCTTCTTAATGAACATAGGTGCAAAAATTTTAAATAGAATACTAGCAAAAAAACTCCAGAAAGTGATCAAGAGGGTTATCCATGATGATCAGGTGGGATTTATACCAGGAATGCAAGGATCATTCAACATTAAGAAAACCATCCATGTAATTGACCATATTGACAAGCAAACAAACAAAAACCACATGATTATCTCAATAGATGCTGAAAAAGCTTTTGAAAATTACAACACCCATTCCTACTCAAAACACTAGAAAGCATAGGATTAGAAGGTCCTTTCATAAAAATAATAAACAGTATATATCTTAAACCATCAACAAGCATCATTTGCAATTGGGATAAATTAGAAGCCTTTCAAGTAAGACCATGCGTGATACAAGGATGCCCATTATCACTTCTAATATTCAACA
>NW_025400420.1:0-1321 GCF_016433145.1 Gracilinanus agilis
GGGAATCCAATAGCCAATGAATGGGATGGAATATCTCTGACACAATGCCAAAACCTTGAGAAAGTGCCTCAGTGACTCCAAAAGAATGAAGCATATCTGAAATTATAGAGTTGATGTGATTTGAGTTAGGCAACATTTGTGTCTAGGCACTACCTTACTCTTTCTTGACTTTGTTTACCTCCCAAATCCCCCTTTCCTCAAAAACACTATAATTATGGTGCTGCTACAGCCTGTCTTTGAACAATCAAGTCTAGGGTTTCTCAGTTCCATTTGCATGTTCTTCTTTCAGAAAATAAGTACTATTGTTATTGCAACAATGGAACTCAGTTTACCTCTGTCAGTTATTTTGGATCATTAAGAATCAGGTTCATTAACATATATTATAAAGAAAGCTTCAGTTAGTTGCATGATTTTCCTTGTAAATAAATGGCCCCACTGGAGTCAAATAGAAAGGAAATTAAACTCTTTTGACAGCTGAGTTAGTTCCTTATGGTTCAACTCCTGACTATGAAATCAGTGATAGTAACAGAAACATTAATAACATTGATTTCCTAGGAGGTCCTGCAAATCTCAGCATTGTGGGAATCCTGTCCTCTCCTAATCTCATTGATCATTTTTGCCTCCAGAAACATAATTCTCCACTCTTTCTAGGAGGAAGGCTGGGAACCTCTATCTTTTCAATTTTAGATGGTCATATTAAAACCACAGATCCTGACCTTCAATGACCCCAAACAGATCATCAAAGTTCTCTATCATTAAAAGAATTTGCTCCTGGAAAAATTGCTATAGATTAGCTATTCTGTTGATATGTATGTTTTTGGACATAAATAATAAGGGGAATTATTTTGTCCATGCATATTTAATACAATATACATTTTTTCTTTTTTTTGTTGTTGTGGGAGAGAAAACAAATACCCTTGTATATTTTAAGTGCTTTTAAAGTCATGAAATCTGTTTCCAGAATCCTCATGTATTTCTTTTTTCTTTCTGTGTGATCTCCATAATCACTGATGAAAATACTGCTTCTTTTTACTTTCATTTTATCCTTGTCTAATTTCTCCACATTCTTCCCCTTTTGATTCCTGAATTTTTCTATGTTTGTATCCCCTTACAATAATATAAAAATCCCAAACTATATGCCAAACTTTGTAATAAGCATGTTTCCTCCATCTGTATTTCCCCTTTAAGTAAATTATCACTTTAGTACAATATTAAATAATAGAGGTGATAAGGGGCCACCTTGCTTCACTTATGGTCTTATTGGGAGAGCTTCCAATTTATTCCCATTGCAGATGATGCTTGCTGATGGCTTCAAATATAT
>NW_025400421.1:0-1322 GCF_016433145.1 Gracilinanus agilis
CTATTTTATCAGTCTTTTGACTTTGCTTTATTTGTTCTTGTTGTCTTGATTTATCATTAGCTTCTAATTGCTCAATTTTAACCTTTAGAGACTGGTTTTCCATTTCAATCTGGTCATTTCTGGTCTTCAATTTACTTGTCTCATTTTCCAATTGTGAAATTCTGCCTTTTAAACTGTTATTTTCTTGCCTGATTTTGGTTTCCAATTTGCTTACCATTTTGTTTGATTTTGGGGCATCTTTCTCCAATTGGGAGCTTCTGTCTTCTAACCTGTTAATTTCCTTTTGAGCTATTTCCCACTTCTTTCACCAAATCTCTTCCATCTTTCTCATCATCTCATACTTGAACTCTTCAAGAGCTTGTGATCAGTTTTCATTATTTTGGGAAGGTTTGGATATGATTATTTGTTTGTTCTCCTCTGCTGTTTGCTTTGTTGTCTGGATTTTCTCTGTGTAAAAGTTATTGAGTATTAAAGATTTCTTCTTGTTGGTCTTTATCTTTTGGGGTTCTTGTGGATGGCTTGCCATTGTGAGCCACATGCTCTCTCAGGTTTATCCTCACACCTAGGTTCTTTCTACACTCTTTAGGCTCCTGAGGTCTCAGGTCTCGTTGTTCTCAGGTTCAAGCCTCCTGGTGGTCCCCTTTCTTTTTCCTCTGCCTGAAGCTCCTTTAAGAGTCTCAGGGCACTGCTTCCACAGTCATGCACCCCTCTGCACTGGGTCCCCACCCAAGGTCCGCACCTGCACTCAGGATCAGTGTCCACAACTACGTCTGCACCTGAGCTCAGGATCTGTATCCATGCCTGTGATCAAGGTCCATGTTCAAAGTCCGCATGTTCTTTAGCCTCTTGGTGTCTTAAGTCTTGCTGCTCTCAGGAGCAGGTCCTGGTGGTCCCAGGTAGCTGCCAGGGACTTAATGGATGCACCAAACTTGCTTTATCTCTTGTGCTCTGGCTTTGACCCTGTAGGTGGGGACAGGGAGGGGGTTAATCAACTTGCGTTTTAGTGAGAGCTATTTCACCCCCTTAAAGCATGGAAATGGCCTGATCCCACATACCTTCAATGCTGTGCCCTGTTGTGGACTCCCTTTCGTTCATCTGGATTTGTTTTTATGTCCTCTTGAGGGTCCTATATGTGTGGGTTAGGAGAGATTAACTGCTTTTTACTCTACCACCATCTTAACCTGGAAGCCCCCCACTAGTATAGTTTTGCTATCTATTTCAACCTTGAGGTCCAATAGCTTCTCCTTTAGAAATTTGGAAGCTATACCGTTTGGGGCATACATATTGAGTATTGATATTTCTTCATTGTTTATACTGCCTTT
>NW_025400422.1:0-1866 GCF_016433145.1 Gracilinanus agilis
ACCAATACATAGTATTGATTCTAAGATGGAAGGAAAGGGTTTAAAAATAATAATAAAATAAAATAAAATGTGGAAACTAATGATGCCTTACCCTATTGTGAGAATAAAACGAGATAATAGTTATAAGGCATTTTCCAAACCTTTAAGTGCAATACATGCTACTTTATCAAGCCTCTCCCCATCTTTAAGTCTCATTAGAATGGGAGTTCATAACCTGAGGTCCATCGGCCAAATGGGTAGATTTCAATTAGTCTATGAACTTGGAGGGTGAAAAAAAATTCATCTTTTTTTTCACTCATCTTTAACTGAAATGTGGCATTTCCTTCCATTATTTAGAAACACGATACTAGGGAGCCAAGCTGGCATAGTAAAGGCAGGAACTGTAACATCCATGATCTTAAGTGGGGTCAAGGCTGCCTCCCAGAATTCCACAGTGCCCCCCAGAACTCCAGGAGAGGAGACAGTTAAGAACCTGGGCATAAAAAGCCAAGACACCCAACCTGCAAGTCTTCCCAGCCTCCCTTGAACCCCAAAAGCAGTGTGCAAAGTTCTCTCTCTGAACCTCACTGCTTCATCCATCAAATGAGGTTAATGACACCAGAAGGATCTACCTCATCGAGTTGTTATTCAGCTCCAATTGCATAATGCAGGCAAAACACTTAGCAAATATCAAAAGCACTATTAGATGGATTCCAATTATTGTATTTTCTCTTCCTGACATCGTTACCTCTTTAATTTGGTCTTGTCACTTGTCAGAAAGGTAAAGAACTTTCAGGTTGGAGTCAAAGGGTCTCAGGGTCATCCTTTTGGATTGAGATAGAAATAATATTTATAAAGTCTGGATCATATGACTTCAGAAAACTTATTTTTTATTTTTTATTTTTATTATTTTATTTATTTTTGCTTTGTTTATTTATGTTTGTTTATTTTATTCTTTTATTTACATTTTCTTTATTTTTATTACATGTAATTGGTAAAAAAAATCTTTATAATATCAAAAATAATCTCTAAAGCACTTTGCAACCCCTTAAGTGTTATATAAATATGAATTGGAGCTATTATTATTATCATCTAATTGAATTATTACTAATATGGAATTTTTGAATTATTACTAATATTACTAATATAATATTTCTAATATGGAAGAGATAATGAACCAGGCTCTCCCTGCTTCTCCCCATTCGGTAACTAATCGGCAGCCTGAAACACTCTCAGTCTCATCCACAAGCATCTGGACCATGGTGTGGAGGTATCTTCAGGACTATAACATTGGAGGACATCTGAGATCTCTCTTAAAGGCACAAGTGCCTCAGTTTCCCCTTCAGTCTCTCCAGGAATCAGCCTTAAGCACAGAGATCTAATAATAGACAAGCTGTAAATTGTTCCAGGAAGCTTAGGGACGATGACCCCACTTAGCCCTGAGATAGCAGGACCTCCCCAGCTCCAGTTCATCAGCCTGTGTGGGAGGGTGGTGGGGCAACAGTGGCTTTCTGTGCTACAAAAGTGGTAAAGGATGCCAGGGAACGTGCCTGTGGAGATGAGACTGTCTACAGTCCTCCATTCCCAGGACTCTTGGGAGTCTCACTCAAGATCACACACCTACTTTAAAGGATTATACAGATTTCTGTTATTATTATTACTATTATCAGACTTTATAACAAAGAAGGATTTAAGCTATCATAGCACAGGGGTTAGAGAACATTCCTTAGAGCCAAGAAGACTGAGGTTCTAATCCTGCTTCAAAAGTTGACCAGTTGACCCTGGACAAGTCACTTAACTCCAATTGCCTGGCCCTTACCACTCTTCTGCCTTGGAATTGATATTTAGTATTGATTCTAAGACAGAAGTTTAGTAACTGTGTCACCG
>NW_025400423.1:0-1095 GCF_016433145.1 Gracilinanus agilis
TTCTTCTCCCCTCCCTTTTTTGATCTCCACACTCTCCTTCTCCCCTTAGTTTATCCCTTCTGCCTTTCTCAGTAGGGTTAGATAGAGTTTTGTAACCCAATGGATAGTATAGCTACTCTTACCTCTCAGGGTTAATTCCACTGAAAGTAAGGTTTAAATATTACCTCTTAATGCTCTCTTCCCCTCCTTCTTATAATCATATTCATCCCTTCTCCTTCCCATGCCTTCTTTGTGTGTAATAGAATATCCTATCTTTCTTATTCCTTCAAGGTTCTCTTGGTGTCTTCTACTATTCACCCCCCTCTTTCCCACCCACCCCCTTATCATCTTAGACCATTTAGTACTCCAACCTCTCCCTGTGAATAATTCTTCTAATTACTATAATAGTTGATATAGTTCACTACAGAGAATTACACATAACATTTCTCCATATTGGAATACAAATAATTAGATCTTATTGAAGCCCTTAAAGAGGCAAATTTAAAAAATATGAGTTTTCTTTCTTTCCCCTCTGTTTCTTATTTACCTTTTCACGTTTCTCTTGGTTTTTGTGGTTGAATATTGAACTTTCCATTTAGTCCTGGCCTTTTCTGTGCAAATACTTGGAAATCTTCTATCTTGTTGAGTGTCCATACTTTCCCCAGAAGTATATAGTCAGTTTTGATAGGTAGGTGATCCTTGGTTGTAGACCCAGTTCTCTTGCCTTTCTGAATATCATATTCCAAGTCTTGCCGTCTTTTATTGTGGAGGCTTCCAGATCCTGTGTGATCCTGATTGGTGCTCCTTGATATCTGAATTGTCTCTTTCTGGCTTCTTGTAAAATTTTTTCTTTTACTTGGAAGCTCTTGAATTTGGCTATTATATTCCTGGGGGTTGTCTTTTCAGGGTCTAGTGTAGAGGGTGGTCTATGGATCCTTTCAATGTAGAACTTCAGGGAAGTTTTGCTGAATAAGTTCTTTTAGTATGGAGTCAAAATTTCTATTAATTTCTGCTTTTTTAGGAAGACCAATGATTCTCAAATTGTCTCTTCTAGACCTGTTTTCTTGATCTGTCAATTTCTCATTGAGATATTTCATATTTCCTTCTATTTTATCA
>NW_025400424.1:0-1529 GCF_016433145.1 Gracilinanus agilis
GTTTTTTCCAAGGTCAAGCCCCCTGGTGGATTCCCTTGCTTGAACCTCTGCAGGAGGTTTCTTTACAAGTCTCAGGGCGCTACTTCCACAGTCGTATACCCGTCTGCACTGGTTCCCCACTTAGGCTTTAGTTCCTGGCTGTGTTTGCCTCCACCCACACCTCTGCTCAGCTGGCACCCACGCCTCTGCTCAGCCGCACCCAAGCCTCTGCTCAGCCGGCACCCACGCCTCTGCTCAGCGGGCACTCTGCGCGCCCAGCGTCCACTCTCTGCTCCCGCGCGCGCTCAGATTTCGCGTGCGTTCTTGACTTAATGGGGTCCTAAGTCTTGCTGCTCTCAGGAACAGGTCCCGGAGCTGCTGATGACTCGATGGGTGCCCCAAACTTGCTCTATTTCTTTTTAGCTGGGTTCAGAGCTATAGGAGAGTGTGGAGGGGGTGGGGGTGGGGCGGTTGCTCAGCTTGCGCTTGAGTGAGAGCCCTTTTTAGCTTGGAAATGTCTCGATTCCACGTACCTTCCACGCTGTGTCCTGTTGTGGGGTTCCTCCGTTCGTCTGGACTTGTTTTTATGTCCCCTTGAGGAATTTTGTGTGTTTCGGTCAGGAGAGGTTTAGAGCTGCTTCTTACTCTGCCGCCATCTTAACCCGGAACAGTATATGATAGTTTTAACAGAATGAAAAGTCTAGTCTTTAATGCTTAAGAATTTCTGGGAGCAGAGTCTATCTAAATGTAAATCCATTTGGTTTACACATTGAACTATTGTTTCAGTCATTTTCAGGCCTGTCTGACTCTTAGTGACTGGAGTGGTTTGCCATTTCTTTCTCCAGGTTATTTTACAGATGAGGAAACTGAGGTTTAGGTGGCTTGTCCAATCCAGGAGCATACAGCTATTAAGTGCCAGATTTGAACTCAGGAAAATGAATCTTTCTGACTCCAGGCCTGGTACTCTGTCTATTGTACCACCTCACTGCCCCTATTACTATTTTTATACACTGAGCTGTCTTCTGTTTTAATCATTGCCTTTTAGCACATTGTATTTTTTTTTCAAAATCACTATTGTTTCTGAATATTGAACTTCAGAGAATTTAAATAGCTTTTGGAGGAGAAATCTTACTGTGAAGGATAGAGTTAGAGTAGACTTAGAGTAGGTAGAGGCAAAGTTTCATTTCCCTCTATTTCTCTACCCTTTTTATTTTGACAGCTAATATCTGACAATTCCAAAGGGCCTTGGAGGAAAAATTTCTGTTTTATTTTTAGCTGTTTTACATTTTTAGGTATTTGTCCCTGGTGGAACAAAAGTGATTTCCCACAAACCCCTCTACTTTATCTTTGGATTATTCGTGTCAATGTTTAATGATTAAGATTGATAACTTCATATTATTTAAAATGTTAACCATAGGCCTTCATCAGACCTTCCCTAAAACCAGACTTTAGGGGGCAGCTGGGTAGCTGTGGATTGAGAGCCAGGCCTAGAGACGGGAGGTCCTAGGTTCAAATCCGGCCTCAGACACACTCAGACACACAGCTGGTGT
>NW_025400425.1:0-1491 GCF_016433145.1 Gracilinanus agilis
ATTATTTGCCACAGACATATCTTCTGAAGGTTCTTCTGGGCAGCTTGATAATTGTTCTTTTTTGTAGAAATAGGCAACGAGATGCTCCACCTCCTACCACTGGTCACTGGTCCCCTAGCCACGCTGTTCTCTTGGTCTGAGGGTCATCTTCCTCTGAAGTCTTGGCTGTTGGCTCTCGTGCCCCTCCTCTAACAAAGGAGTGGCCCATTTAATAGCTTTGTGTGCCTTTAAATAGAAGTGGGAAGCTGCTGGGTGCAGGAGAGGAAAGCCTGGCTGATGAAATGAACTCTTATTATCCTCCCTTGCTGTGTGTTTTCACTCAAGTATTTTAACTAATGGGCTGTTTACCACAGTCTCCGTTTAGCAGCTTGCCCTTGTGAAATTAAAGCAAAAATGGATACTAAAGACAATTAGTTTCTCCTCTTTATCACTCCTTAGTGACTTGCAATAGGTAAAGGCCACAACCCCCAATTTACAACCTGTTTTCAAAGAGTTTATTATCGTGATTGAATCAAAGTCTACAAAAATGATCATCGCTGATCTCCCACCCTTGTCCGCAATGACCTTCTTCTGATCTCCCATCAAGTTTTGTTTTCGATCAATCAATAAACATGCACTAAACACACTTGCTCCATGTCAGACACTGGCCATAAAGACCAAAAGAGCCCCTGCCCCCAAGGAGCTTACGTTCCAGTCTACGTGTTCCATCATTGGTCATTCCTGTCTCTGTCTCTTTCATCCCTTTCCGAGACTTGAAGCTCCTTGAGGGCATATTCTGTTTCTTAACTAAATTCTGTATCTCCTCCAGCATTCAGTCCAATCTTCTATGAAAGAGAAATCGTTTTGCTTTTTTAAAAATTTTATTTAATTGATTAATTTAGAATATTTTCCCATGGTTACATGAATCATGTTCTTTATCTCCCCTCCTCCCACCCCCCTCCCACAGTCAATGAGCAATTCCACTGGGTTTTACATGTGTCATTGATCAAGACCTATTTCCATATTATTAATATTTGCATTATGCTTAGAGTGTACATCCCCAATCCTATCACCATCGACTCATGTGATCAAGCAGTTGTTTTTCTTCTGTGTGAAAGGGGAATCTTAATGCATCTTTGGAGGTGGGAGGAGTGAATGAATGAGTTTGTTGAATGGCTAAGAGTAAATGAAGGGACAGTTAACTCTATCTTACCCTTGCTCTCACAGTGTCCAGTAGCATCTCAGAGTGTGGATAAAAGCTCATCCATTAAGGGTATGCACTCTTTAGTGGTTGTGTCAATATTTCTCAGAGGAGTTTACCTGCTCTGAATGCTCTTGAGGGCATGTTCCACTTTGGACTTTTTATCTCCAGGGTCTATCACTGATATCCCTCTAGTATTCATGCCAAATAACCAACTCATCACCAAATCCTGTCATTCCTACTCTGACAAAACCCTAGAAATATGTCTTCTCTCCATTCAGTTGCATTCTAATTCTGGTCCTCATTACCTC
>NW_025400426.1:0-1241 GCF_016433145.1 Gracilinanus agilis
GGGGGGGTGCGGGGGCGGGGGTTGAAGGGGAAAGGAGGAGCATGAATCATGTAACCATGTTAAAAATGAATATTAATAAATGTTAAAAAAATGTTTTTAAAATCCCTATTGCCTAATAAATAAAGTGCAATGTCATTAGCATGGTGTTTGACACTCTCCACAACCTATTACGACCCTACTTTTCCAACCTTATTACATATTGTTCTCTTCTACCTTCTTTTTACTCCAGCCTTTGAACACTTTGTGCTTTTATTCATATTTCCCTTAAGCCAAGACTTATACCTCCTACCCCTTCCCACTTTCTATCTCTTGAATTCCTATCCATCTTCTAAATACCACGTCCAATGGTGGCCCTTCATGAAATCCTTCCTTAATTCCTCCCTTTCCTCTCAAACTTCACATAACATTTTGTTTTCCTTCTCTCTGATGTCCAGATTGTGTATTATTATGAATTCTAGTTATCTGAGTTGCTATCATATTACTCAACTTATTGAGCTATCAATTATTCAATAATTACTCAAATTGGAGTTAGGAAACATGCTTTATCTAAACTCTGATTCTTGGAAAGATATGCTTTGTAATCAACTGAAATTTGCATCCCTTTTTAGGTTCCCCTACCCCAAAGAAAATCATTGCTAAGGCTCCTGTGTGCTCTGCCCTGAAACAGAATGATTCAGAAGGGGGTAGCTGGGTAGCTCACTGGATTGAGAGTTCAAATCCAGCCTCAGCCACTTCCCAGCTGTGTGACTCTGGGCAAGTCACTTGACCCCCATTGCCCACCCTTACCACTCTTCCACCTATGAGACAATACACCAAAGTACAAGGGTTTAAAAAAATGATTCAGGAGAAGAGAGCATGAGATTTGGAGTTAGAATCTTTAAGTTCAAATTTTGGCTTTAGATTTTATTATGTGAGTTTGGGAAAGTCATTTGACCTTGGTTGAACTCAATTTTTTCACCTTTAAAATCAGATAGGTAGACTTAAAAAAAGTCTAAGTTAAGACTAGGATCCTCTAAAGACTGTTTAGAATATAAGCCAATGACCAAAACTTTTTCTGTGAACACCCATAAAAGGAACACAAATATAGGCACATAAGGAGGTTCACTCAAGTAACCATATTCCCCAGAGCCTCAGTGCTTGACCGCACAGAAGTCTCACCTGACTCTGTTTCCTGGCCAATGCATTCCATTCTGTAGCCACAATACAAGGGCCAGTATAGTGAATACCAGCCCAAAAGCTTA
>NW_025400427.1:0-2811 GCF_016433145.1 Gracilinanus agilis
GCAACTTCCTAAATAGTGCCTTCATTAGCTTTTGCATGTAAATATATATATATATGTGTGTGTGTGTGTGTGTGTGTGTGTGTGTGTGTGTGTGTGTGTGTGTGTGTGTTTAGAGTGGAGGGTAAAGAGAGGAGGTGAAAGTGGTGATAATCAGTCTAAGTCACTGACTTTGATGAGTGAGACTAGGGAATAAATAGTGAAACAGGAGAACTCAAAGCTATAAGGTTCTTCCTGTTGGCTGTGTCCTACATGTCCATTTGGACTAAAGGTAGTGATAATGAAAGGCAGCTTACAGTATTTAGTTTATTCTACATTATTTCATGAGGCTTTTACTTTGTGCTGGGCTGTTTTAATCTTCTTATCTTGTGGATTCAGGTTTAGTAATTCCAGATTTGGTGACTATTTCCTTTTGTTCTGAGATTTTAAATTTGGAGAGATATACAAGTACCTCTGCCATCTTGTCAATCATGTCTCAACAGAGAGAGTTCTGCAAAATATATTTTACATCTTTCCTGGCACACGGTTGATTGAAGTGTGCAGATAACACTAAATTATCATGTTTATTTATTGAGAAAAAAAGAAAATGAAGTCCAAAATGCTCTCCTTCAAATAGATGTTTCTCATGAATATTTTAAAATTCCTTAAGAGGTTAAAACTATAGAGAAGAAAAGGGAAGGAAAAGAAGCAAGAATTTATTAAATGCATCCTATGTGCCAGGCATTATGCTACTTGGTATTATACAAACATTAATCTAGTTTATCTTCACAACATTGTACAGTAGTGGTATTATTTTCTTCATTTTATAGTTGAGGAATTTGAGAATTAATGAAGTTAAATGACATGTCCAAGGTATCATAGCTAGCATATGTCTTGATCTGGATTTGAACTCAGACCTTCCTGACCCCAGATCCAATGCTCTATCCAGTAAGTTTCTGTTAATCAAAATTAAGTGAGATAGAAAACAGGGAAATTTCATCCCATTAAACATTTAGATACTATTTTAAAATATGTTCAGTGCAAGATCCAAATAAAATATAAATTCCCTTTAGATTATATCTTTTGGAAGTTTTGTTGATGGATAAAGTTTTACTAATTACACAAAGCCCAAGATACTGTAGAACTTGCTGAATGAGATATAAGACTTCTTTTAAGACTTCTGCTGAAGCAATGCAATGACCCAGGACAGTTCTAAGGGATTTATGGAAAAGAACGCTACCCACACTCAGAGGACAAACTACAGGAGTGGAAACACAGAAGAAAAACAACTGCTTGGACAAATGGATTGATGTGAACACAATTTGGATTTAGACTCTTAATGACCACCCTAGAACAATTATCAATAGTATAGAAATAGGTCTTGATCAATGACACAGGAAGAAACCAGTGGAAATGTGTGTTGGCTACTGGGGGTGTGCGGTGGAAGGAGAGAGAGTAAGAACATGAGTCATGGAACCATGGAAAATTTTTTTTCTAAAAAATAAAAATTAAAAACAGAAGAGTTCAGGTGAACAATCCATTCTGCAAAAGCCAAGATGATGAATAATGTCTACTCTCAACTCTTTTTATACAGTTAAATGTGATGTCACATATGTGTGTCAGAGATAGAATTTGAACCCAAGCTCTTTCTGCAATTTGTGCCCTTTCCAGTATACCACCCTTTCCAGTATACCACAGAGTAGGAGGCTGTATTCATTTGAGAAAGGATAATTGGGAGATATCTGGTGTTCATTAACAGACTGTATTCACATATACTCTGAATATAATATTTTCATGCCTACAATTTTTAAAAAGTTCCTTAATCAAGTAATATCAATTAACAAGTATTTATTAAGTATCCGCTATATTCCAGACCAGTGCTAAGACCAACAGATACAAAAGAAAGCAAAAACAGAAGTCCCTACTCACAAGGAGCTCCTACTCTAATGAAGGATAAAACATGGAAAAACCTACATGCCGCTAGGCATATATGAGGACAGAGAAAAATCCAAAGTGTAGGCAATAGCCAGTAAAATTGCACAAAGTTGGAGGATGGAATATCTTTTTCTAGGAAAAAAAAGGAGGCCAGTATTATTGGATCCCAGATTACAAGGAAGGGAGTAACAGGAGAGGGACTGATCATATACTAATACCAATGTACATGAGAAGCTAGAGTGTTGTACTACTTCCAATGAAATATTAAAAAGTCCAGAGGAAAGTCTCCAATCTGTTGGGTGAACCCTCCAGGATTCACAACAAAAATTACACAGGATGAAGTGAGATAGATTGCATTCTTCACAATGCAAAGGAGTATTCCTAGTTTTCCAGAGCATGCATTGACCAAAACATTAAAGAAAATGTTCCAAAATTAGCCAATTCCTACAGACCCCAAATAACATCTGAATTCCTTGCCCCTCCCTTTCTAACTCCAGTTCAATTGCACCTCCTAGCTGGACTAGCACTTTCCCCTATACTCAAACATCTAGGAAGTGTCCCTCCCCGCTTTAAAGACTACACATCTCAAGGCTACAGGGACAGAAAACTGAATCTCTTTTCATATTCTATTTCTTCCACTTCATAACTTAAGGCCCCTTTAGCCCAAATTCTACAGAGACTTCAGAATCTAACTTTTTTCTTTGTTTTATATAAAAAAATGCCAGACAACAATTCCACTATTCACAATTTATAAACCCAAAAGAGTACTGGGTCTGAAGTCAGGAAGACCGGAATTCAGATTAGACCTCAGATACTTCCTTGTTATAGGATGCTGGATATAGTTCACTTAATGTCTGTCTACCTCAGTTTCCTCATGTGGAAAAAAGGAAATATCAATAG
>NW_025400428.1:0-1012 GCF_016433145.1 Gracilinanus agilis
GGATGCAGCCAAAGCAGTTCTAAGAGGAAAATTTATATCACTGAGTGACTATATTAACAAATTAGGGAGGGCATAGGTTAATGAATTGGGCATACAACTTAAAAAACTAGAAAATGAACAAATTAAAAATCCTCAGATGAAAACTAAATGAGAAATACTAAAAATCAAAGGAGAAATTAATAAAATTGGAAGTAAAAGAACTATTGAATTAATAAATAAGACCAGAAGCTGGTATTTTGAAAAAACAGATAAAATAGATAAAGTATTGGTTAATCTAATTAAAAAAAGGAAGGAAGAAAACCAAATTAATAGTATCAAAGATGAAAAAGGAGACCTCACCTCTAATGAAGAGGAAGTTAAGGCAATCATTAAAAACTATTTTACCCAATTATATAGCAATAAATTTAACAATCTAGGTGATATGGATGAATATTTGCAAAAATATAAATTGCCTAGGTTTACAGCAGAAGAAATAGAATACTTAAATAATCCAATATCAGAAAAAGAATTTGAACAGGCCATCAAAGGACTCCCTAAGAAAAAAATCACCAGGGCCTGATGCATTCACAAGTGAATTCTATCAAACATTCAAAGAACAATTAATCCCAATATGATACAAATTATTTGATATAATAAGCAAAGAAGGAATCTTACCAAACTCCTTTTATGACACAAATATGGTACTGATTCCAAAGCCAGGCAGATCAAAAACAGAGAAAGAAAATTACAGACCAATCTCCTTAAAGAACATAGAAGCAAAAATCTTAAATAGAATACTAGCAAAAAGACTCCAGCGAGTGATAAAGAGGGTTATTCATCATGATCAGGTGGGATTTATACCAGGAATGCAAGGATGGTTCAACATTAGGAAAACCATCCACATAATTGACCATATCAACAAGCAAACCAACATAAACCACATGATAATCTCAATAAATGCCGAAAAAGCCTTTGACAAAATACAGTACCCATTCCTACTGAAAACACTAGAAAGTATAGGAATAGAAGGTTC
>NW_025400429.1:0-4845 GCF_016433145.1 Gracilinanus agilis
AAGGAAGAAATGGAACCAAGAGAAGTATTATCAATAGGAATATACCCTAGGAATGTGAATTGTTCAGGGACTGTTCTTTCTCTAACTGATAGCATGGTAATTCATGAGATTGTACTCTTTTGTGTATTAAGAGGACTTTCCCATGTTTACTCAGCTATTCTGACCTAATTAAAAGCTTTAATTTTAGGATTTGAGGCTCCTGATCTGTTGGTAGAGAATGAAGTAAAATGGTGCTTGAGTTGTATTTACATTGATATTATTACACTTCCTTTAAAATCCCACAGCGAAGCTAGGGTAGTGAGGTATTCTAGAGTTATGTGGAACTTATGCTCCCACTGAATTTTCTGTAACCCAAAATAACAGTTGATTCCACCATGTTAATAGCAGAACAAATACCTATCATCACTGTACTTCTATAGAGATGGTCTACCTCAGAATTTCTTGTTGACGTTAGTAAGAGAACTCTATGCATATAACAACTTTAAAAACAATACAAGTATAATTGTAAATTCTTTAAGTGAAGGGACTGTTTCATCTTTCAACATATCACCTAATTTGCTTAACACATTGCCTTGCACACAGTGCAAGGTGTTCAATAAATATTTATCTGAGAGGCCCTCAAAGTTATTTCCTTTTCCAAAAATTTTGTCACCTAGACTTTCATGCTGTCTAAAATTTCTACAATTTGAGTTAATGCCTTTGGATCTTGAGTTAATTTCTTGTCTCCAGAACACTTAAAATGTAATAATTTATTTGGGAAGGGTAATATATGTTACCAAACTATATGCACTCATTTTTGTCTATTAACAGATTCTAGTAAATTGGTTACATCTTGATTTGCTGGCATTACCTTGGAAAATGTTTATGAAAATAATCTATGTAACACATAAAAGATATCTATGAAGCTATGAGAAAGCTTTCACAAATTAAATTCTATAGCAGAATGTATCTTTAGACATAAATTGACTGAACGGTAAGAGAATACAAGACCAGATCCTCAATGGCTTATTATTTATTGTCTATAAAAAAGTATTTGATTCTATAGAAGAAAATGTCTCCAAAAAATATCTCCTTGGCAAAAAACAAAAACAAAAAAAAACACATCTTAATATACCTTGAAGATTCAGCTCAAATCCTACTTGCTTTTTTAGTTCTTCCCACCACCAAGCACCAACTTGCTTGTTCCTTCCATGAAATTAACCTCCCTCTACTCTCTGGACATCTTAAATATACATAGTTGTTTGAATGTTGTCTCCTCACATAAGAGTATGAGCCTTTCTTTGTATTTCTAGTACTTGGCACATTGCAGGTACTTAATAAATGCTTGTTGATTGACAGAGTCATCTGGTTCCCTTGTAACAAAGGTATTAAAAACATAAACTTAATCTACACAGCAAATATAACATACAGTACCTATATTTCTAGTCCTTCATCAGAAAAGAAGAATGTGAGCTCCTTTAGTGTAGAGGTGGTTTTTGTCTTTCTTTGTATTCCTAGAACTTAGCATAGTAAGAACTTAAAAGATTCTTGTTGCTGTAAAGAAAAAAGTAAAGAGCTATATTTTCCTTCTCTTCACCAAAGCCTATATTAGTCATTATATTAGTGCAGGATTCTATTTCTGTTCATTTACATTTTGTAGTTATTGCTTATATTTTTCAATGATCATACTTCACTGGGTATCATTTCACATGTTCATCCAAGGTTTCTCTAAATTCTCCATATTCTTTGCCTTTTAGGGTTATATATCACAATTTGTTGTCATATCTCCAATCAATGGGCACTATTGTTTTGCAACCACAAAGAATTTCACTATTAAAATTTTGATATATTATGGAATTCCAATTCCAAATTGCTTTCCAGAATGGTTGGATCGATATACAGATCTAGTAACACTATAATTATAATGATCAGTGTTGACCATGGAAAAGATATAAGGAAATACACCCCCCCTCCATTTGTGGGAGAAGACTGGGATTTGGGTATAGAATGCTACGTTCTCTATTAGTATACCTGTTTTCCCACAGTCCATCCAACATTGGCCTTTCTATCTTTTATAATCTTTGTCCATTTTCTGGATGTAAAGTCTCAGGAAAGTTTTGATCCATAAATTGTTTTAGCTACCTAACTTTATAAAGTGACCTTATTAAGACTGTAATAGTATTAAATCTATAAGTTCATTTAAGCCACATGAACATTTTTTAAAAATATATCTGCATGACCCAACCACTAACAATGAATAGCCCTCTCTAGTTATTTGTCTTTTATTTCTGTAAATAATGTTTTGTAACTATATTTATGTCTTTATTGTATCTTATCTCTGTCACTTCCACCTGCTTTTTGTTATTATATAGAAATGCCAATGATTTTGTGGATTCATTTTGAACCTTTCTACTCTACTAAACTATTTATAGTCTGAATTAATTTTTCTTCAGTTTTCCATGTAAACCAGCAGGTCTTTTCCAAGTAGAAATAATTTCACCCCTGCTAATGTTTATGCTGGTAATTCATTTCTTGCCCTACTGTCAGCCTAACACTGTAAAACAGTAGGAAGATTATATTTTTTCTCCTAAAATAGAAAAGTTTCTAAATGTTTCTCTATTACAAATGATACCAATTTTTACATTATATACTTTCATCACAGTAAAAGTGGCACTTCTGTGCTTATGCTTTATAAGGCTATATATATAGCCTTATAAAGCAAATATATATATATGTAGTCAGCTGGAGTGCTGGGCTTATTAACAGGAAGATTTCCTAAGTTCAAATCTGGCCTGCCTCAGATACTTACTAGCTGTGTGACCCTAGTCAAGTCACTAAACCTTGTTTGTCTCAGTTTTCTCAACTATAAAATGAGCTGAAGGAAATGGCAAACCATTCTAGTATCTTTGCCATGAAAATTCAAAAGGGTCATGAAGTGTCAGATATTAGTGACACAACTAAAAATAATATATGATATCTTGTAAAAAGGCTTGTAAAATATCTATTAACATAATGTTAGTTATTTTTGCTTTTCTAAACTTTTTAGAATTTTGAAATTATTGCATTGTGTTAGAATCACAGAATTTGAAAATTGGCAGGGACCCAAGAGGCCAGATAGTCAAGCCCAAACATGAAAAAATCTCCACTCTAACCTACCCAACAAGTAGTGGTCCAGTTTCTATTTGAAGACTTCCAATAAGGAGAAATTGATGATCTTTCAAGGCAGGCCATTCCACTTTTAGAGACAGTTTTAGAAAGTTTTTCATGATAAGTCTAATTTGACTTTTTTGAAACTTCAACCCATTGTTCTTGGTTCTGTTCAATGGGGCCCAACAAAACAACTCTAATTCCTCTTCCATATGACAGTCCTTCAAATATTTGAATACTATCATATTTCCCCTTCTTTCCCTACCGCCTTCCCTCACTAAATCTTCTCTTCCCCAGGTTCTTTCTATTATCCTTCTTTCTATTGGTCATCATGACATCAGCTCAAGAGCCCTTTTTAATACTGTTTGCCCTTCTGTGGACACTCTCCAGTTTATCAATGTCCCTCTTATATTGTGGTTTATGAATCACAATAATCTAATGCAGTTCTTGGTTTTTAAAAAATCACCTAAGACATGGCCATTTTTTGTCCCAGCCCCCCATTTTCTTTATAAAAATAATTTTATCAATACATTCCATTTTACATTATCTAGATTTCCCCATGTGCCCCTGCCTCTCTCCCTTCTTCTTCCCAGGGAACAATCTTAACAAAGAGAGGAAGAGAAAAAAATAAGAAAAACACAGAAAAAAAACATGACATTATATGTAATGTTTCACATTCAATGATCCCAAAATATATTCAGCTTGTATTAGTGAACCTGCTTTTTATAATCCCTCCACTGTTACTCCCAATATGTCATCTTTGCCAGTTTCCAGCCTCTCATTATTATCTATTAGATATTTCTTTTAAAAAACAAATGGTTTCTTTATTCCACTGTTATTCTTTCTTGTTATTAGATTGCTTAATCCATTCATATTTAAGACTGTTTGTTCTTCTCTATTTAGTGTTTTTGTCCTCTTCCGATTTCTCCAACATTCTGTCCCTGATATTAGTTTTGCTTAGACTCATTTGATGCTAGTCTATTCTATGAACTTCTTCACTGTTTACCTTCCCTATCCCAAGTACCATGAATTTGCTTAAGTAGTTAATTTATATTTCTTTCATCTTCTTGTTTGCTTGCTTTCTTTGACCCTTCTTATTCTCCACTCAAATAAATATGTGGCTCAAAATCATTCCTTTCCTCTGTCCCTAATATTTTGAGCTTAAATAACAACCTATTTTTGGAACACACTTTTCCTAGAAGTTTTCCTTTTTCTTCCAGTAAAAACTTTAATTAAATATTTTTATTCCTTCTCCTCATTTCTTGCCCTCCAATTGAAATATGAAGAAAAAAACTTTATAATATGTGTAGTCCCATGAAACAAATTCCTGCATTGACCATGTACAAAAAACTTCTTTCTGCATCCTGAGTCCATCATTTCTCTGAAATATATTTCAGGACTAGTCTACTAGAATTGTGGTTGATTGTTGCATTGATCAGAATTCTCACATCTTTTAAAGTTGTCTTTACAATGTTATTATACGAAAGTCTCATTATTCTCACATAAATCTGTATCCATTAAATAGGAATTCCCAGATGTCTCAGAAACTCTCATTATTTTGAAAGTACAATAATATTCAATCGTATTTATATTGCCATTAATTACATTACTATAAGCCATTCCCAATTATTGCCCACCCCCTTTCCAGTTCTTTGCCACTACAAAAAGAACTATAATATATATATATATATATATATATATATATATATATATATATAT
>NW_025400430.1:0-4472 GCF_016433145.1 Gracilinanus agilis
CTTCCTTCCTTCCTTCCTTCCTTCCTTCCTTCCTTCCTTCCTTCCTTCCTTCCTTCCTTCCTTCCTCTTCCTTCCTTCCTTTCTCTTTCTTTCCTTTTTATAAAAGGCTTCTTTTTTTTTTACAAAGGGTTAAACTGATACTATCTCATGTTCCATATTATTCAACGAATAGCAAACATATCCAGGAACTAATCTTTGTCATGACATCACCATTAAGCTTTTGGTTCTTCACAAGTGCAGTTTGTAACTGGACCTGATTACACTTGGCTTTGTGCCTTGCTGTCTCCAAGATATCAAAAAACACCATACATTTTAATTAAAAAAAAAAGACACTCTCCTTAATCCCATCCCCCCAATACAAACAAAAGCAATAATTAATGGACTCAGTATTTTGGTTGCCAAGGATTCCTGGCAATCTTTCCTCATACATTATACTTAAAGTTACAGATGTTGCATCCAACCATCTTTATTAATGTTTTTTTCTTCTTCTCCCACATTTCTTCCTTAACCTTATTACCAATTCAACATCACTACTGTCCAACAGCTAGGTTTTCTTCAACCTTAATACTGGAAAATGATTGTTCAAATATTCCTCTTAAAATACAAATATGCCTTTTAATATGTAAGCATTTAAAGAAGAATGTTTGAAAGCCACTAGCCAATTTGGGCATGAGTAAATAGGCCTAGGAGAGGTAGGGAGGATTGCATGAGTAAAGAAACTATTGATTTCATGGATGGATTATAGGGATGGTGATAATGGAATACTAATGACAATGATTTTAATTACAGCATGTGAGATAGCACTGCTGTTGGCTTTGCTCATGAAGGATCCTGGATATAGAGCTAGAAGAGATATTAGAAGTCATCAAATACAACACTTTTATTTTATAGGTAAGGAGAGTGAGTCAAAGAGAGTTTAAATGGCTTCTTTATAGTTACCCAGATGGTAAATGAAAGAGCTAAGAATTGAATCCAATGACTCTGGGATTCTTTATCCAGTGTTATTTCCATGGAGGGAACCATTTTAAAACTAGAATATAGAAGTAAAAGACCACTATATTATAGGACCATAGACTTGTAAGTAAAAGGGTCTACCAAGATTATCTAGCATGAACTTCTCAGTAAATCCAAAGAACTCAGAAGGCCATGGAAAAGAATCTTTAGCATGTGTCAGTACAAAGGGAATGAAGGAAAAAAATGTTTTTGCAAATGCAACATGCTTTTCTTTGCCCCTCTTCTCATTATCAGGTACTCTGAGGAGGTTGGGGATTATAATTCTCTTGGAATTTACTCAAGCCACCCTTGATTGTATCTTTCTCTCCCCACTTTTTATGATGCTAGCGATGAACTTTACTAGTTCCATTTAACTACTTACCATTAGCTTTTACCAAGAAATACTTACTTCAAAGATATAGCAAGAACATACAAATATTTCCCTTAATAATTTAGAGGCATAATCCCTTCTCATACACTTACTATACATGCAATCCTGGGCAAATTCTTTATTGTCTCCCTGATCCATAATGTCGTTTTCTATAAATTGAGGTGGAAGAGGCCTAGATGATCTCTAAGGTGACTTTCAACTCTAGATCAATAACTTTACGGTGGTGGTAAAAGATACTATCATTTAATCTGCCTGTTTCTGAGAAGGTATCAATGATTTGGGAGTAAGGTCAGAAGCTTATCCCTCCTATCCTAGGTCTTTATGATTTTGTAATGATAGGCATCCTCCCATTATATACTTTGGTTATCCATAGGGAACATTAAAAGTCACTTTGAGATGCTTCTGACTCATTGGATAAATCATCATTTGTACAAGGGATATGAATAGGCATTTTTCAAATGAAGAAATCAAAATTATCAATAATCACATAAAAGTGTTCTAAATCCCTCCTGATTAGAGAAAGGCACAACAAAACAACTTTGAGGTACCACCTTTCACGTAGCAGACTGGCCAATATGGCAGCAAATAAAAGTGATACATGTTGGAGGGGATGTGGCAAAATAGGGACACTATTACATTGTTGGTGGAGTTGTGAATTGGTCCAACCATTCTGGAGGGCAATTTGGAATTATGCACAAAGGATTTTAAAAGAATGCCTGCTCTTTTATCCAGCCATACAACTGCTGGGTTTGTACCCCAAAGAGATAATAAGGAAAAATACTTGTAAAAATATTTATAGCCTCTCTCTTTGTGGTGGTAAAAAATTGGAAAATGAGTGGGTATCCATCAATTGGGGAAAGACTGAACATTATGGCATCTGATGGTGAAGGAAATGATGAACTGGAGGAATTCCATGTGAACTGGAATGACCTCCAGGAATTGATGCAGAGTGAAAGATCAGAACCAGGAGAACATTGTACATAGAGACTGATACATTATGGCACAATAGAATGTAATGGAACTTTCTACTAGCAGCAATGCAATGATCCAGGACATTCCAGAGGAACAAATGAGAAAGAACACCATCCACAACTAGAGAAAGAACTGTGGGAACAGAAATGCAGAAGAAAAACATATGATTGATCACATGGCTTGATGGATATGATTAGGGTTTGGACATTAAATGATTATTGCAATTAAGAATAACAAGGAACAAGGATACATGTATAACCCAGTGGAATTGCTTATCAGCTTTGGGAAGGGGGAATGAAAAAGCATCAATCATGTAACCATGGAAAAATATTCTAAATAAATGAATTTAAAATAAATCATCAATTGTAGAGATTCAGGTTTATAGGATGTTTGTAGGCAAAAATTGGAGATAGAAGCCAGGATTCAATTAAAAATGTCTCAGGTCGGCTTCCTGGTTAAGATGGAGGCAGAGTAAAAAGCAGCGCTTAACTTCTCCTAACCAAAACATATAGGACTCCTCAAGGGGACATAAAAACAAATCCAGACGAATGGAGGGACCCCACAACAGGGCGCAGTGTGGAAGGTATGTGAAATCGGGACATTTCCATGCTATAAAGGGGTGAAACAGCCCTCACTAAATCGTGAGCTGAGCAATCCCTCCCCCCCCCCCACCTACAACGCCAAAGCCAGCTCAAGAGAAATAGAGCAAGTTTGGGGCACCCATTGAGTCATTGGCAGCTCCAGGGCCTGTTCCTGAGAGCAGCAAGACTTAGGACCCCAAAAGGCTAAAGAACGCATACAGACATTGAGCTCTGACACAGAACACAGGCTCGGAACACAGACGCAGAGCGCAGGCGTGGGTGGAGGTGGACATAGGCGAGCACACGAGTGAAGGCTCTGAAACCCTGAGTGGGGAACCAGTGCAGACGGGTATACGACTGTGGAAGCAGTGCCCTGGGACCTGTAAAGGAGCCTCTGGCAGAGGATCAAGCAAGGGGGTCTACCAGGGGGCTTGACCTTGAGAACAACCAGACCTGAGACCTCAGGAGCAGAAAGCGCAGACAGACCCTGAGTGTGAGGATAAAGCTGAGAACAGGCGGGGCTAAAGATGGCAACCCAGAATCAGGAAGGCCAAAAGAGAAAGATTAACAACAACAAGAAGAAATCTTTAACACTCGACAACTTTTACACAGAGAAAATCCAGACAACTGAGCAAACAGAAGAGGAGAACAAACAAGCATCTGGACCCTCCCAAAATAATGAAAACTGGTCACAAGAACTTGAAGAGTTCAAATTTGAGATGACGAAAAAGTTGGAAAAGATTTGGCTAGAGAAATGGGAAATAGCTCAAAAGGAAATCAGGCAAGAAAATAACAGTTTAAAAGGCAGAATTTTGCAATTGAAAAGTGAGGCTCAGAAATCAAATGAACTGATAAGCAAATTGAACACCAGAAATGACCAGATTGAAAAGGAAAACCAAAAGATTATAGCTGAAAACCAGTCCCTAAAGGCTAGAATTGAGCAATCAGAAGCCAATGATCTCTCAAGACAGCAGGAACAAATAAAACAAAGTCAAAAGACTGATAAAATAGAAGGAAACATGAAATATCTCAATGAGAAAGTGACAGACCAAGAAAACCAGTCTAGAAGAGACAATTTGAGAATCATTGGTCTTCCTGAAAAAGCAGAAATTAATAGAAATTTGGACTCCATACTAAAAGAAATTATTCATCAAAATTGCCCTGAAGTTCTACAACAAGAGGACAATATAGACATTGAAAGGATCCATAGATCACCCTCTACACTAGACCCTGAAAAGACAACGCCAAGGAATATAATAGCCAAATTCAAGAGCTTCCAAGTAAAAGAAAAAAATCTTACAAGAAGCCAAAAAGAGACAATTCAGATATCAAGGAGCACCAATCAGGATCACACAGGATCTGGCAGCCTCCACACTAAAAGATCACAGGGCTTGGAATATGATATTCAGAAAGGCAAGAGAACTGGGTCTTCAACCACGGATCACCTACCCATCAAAACTGACTATATACTTCCAGGGGAAAGTTTGGGCATACAATAAGATAGAAGATTTCCAAGTATTTGCTCAGAAAAGACC
>NW_025400431.1:0-1213 GCF_016433145.1 Gracilinanus agilis
GCCTTTTAAACTGTTATTTTCTTGCCAGATCTCTTCCATCTTCCTCAACATCTCGCTTTTGAACTCTTCAGTAGCTTGTGACCAGTTTTCATTGTTTTGGGAAGGTTTGGATATGTTTTCTTGTTTGTCCTCCTTTGTTGTCTGTATTTTCTCTGTGTAAAAGTTGTCGAGTATTCCAGAGTTCTTCTTGATAATCTTTCTCTTCTCAGTTTCCTGATAGCTTGCCATAGTTAGCCCTGCCCCTTCTCAGCTTTGTCTTCACACTAAGTGTCTGAGTGTGGTTTCTAGATTCCCGAGGACTCAGATCTCCTTGTTCTCAGGTTTCAGCCTCCTGGTAGTCCCTGGTCTGCCCCTCTGCCTGAGGCTCTTTCAGCAGTCTCAGTGGCTGTTTCCACAGCCGACTGCACAGGGTCCCCACTCACGGTTCAAGCCTGCACTCAAGATCTTTGTCCACGCCTAGGGCACCGCCTTCACCCTCATAGACGTCCGGGAAAGTCCGTGCGCGTTCTTTAGCCACTTGGGGCCCTAAGTCTTGCTGCTCTCAGGTACAAGCCCTGGAGCTGCCAGTGACTTACTGGGTGCCCCAATCCTGCGTTCACTCTTGTGTGCTGGCCTCTGGGCTGTACGTGGTGTGGGGGGTGGGAGAGGGGCTTCTTCCTCTCGTGTTTTAGTGAGAGCTGTTTCACCCCTTTATAGCGTGGAAATGCCCTGATTCCACGTACCTTCAATGCTGCGCCCTGTTGTGGGGTCCCTTCATTCATCTGGATTCATTTTTATGTCCCTTTGAGGAGTCCTGTATGCTTTGGTTAGGAGAGGTCGAGCAGCTGCTCCTTACTCTGCCACCATCTTAACCGGAAGTCTCACAACCCAAATTTTGAGGATGTGGAATTGCTACTTTCAGAATTGTTCACCCCTAGTAAAAAGGCAAAATTTATTGGGAAACTAGAAGCAACCCCAATCTTGCTCATGGCCAGAACACCATCAAGATTTAGAGCTGTTTTCTCATGCTAATATGATCTATCTTGGAAGGTGCAGGGAGGACTTAGCAGAAGCAATGAGGCTACATGCAAGAATATCTAATGCATGGGGGTCCTTTGAAAAATTAAGGCAGGGGAGGAGGAACACCCAAGTATTTATCTGGACAGGTTATTAGAGGCTGATGAAACTATCCTGGGTTTCAGGGACATGACTGCTGAGGACAACATTCAGCATG